>NW_028279076.1:0-81573 GCF_059751315.1 Micrasema longulum
TGTACTTACTGGTTCTGTCATTGAAAAAAAACTTATTTTCTATGATTTTGTTTTTGGAAAATAAAAATCAGTACTCTAATTCAGAGCGCAAACATAATATAACAAAAAGTATTTTGTTTTTTTTTTGTTGTTGAAAATATAACAGTTAAGTGATTGAGTACAAAATGGAAATCTGTTAATATTTTTAAAATTTATAAACACTTTTCGTTTTCTATAAAATAAATACTACTTACATTCCCACCTTCACAAGCAGTAAGTAGTATCATTTTATGCGATACGGTCAGAAATTAATACGGTTAGGCAAAACGTTTTATTGACACTCAAAAACTCATAGCGCTATGAAAAAACAAACTTTCACCAATAAAATGCATACCCAAAAATACTAGATTTTTATCTAATAATATTACTAACTGATATATTATATTAGTAGGTTTTTGTAATGCATGTTCTCGTGATTTTATTTTGTTCACAAATAAAGTAATTTTTGTTTTATGGTGTTTCTGCATAGAATTAAGAAATTTTATGTGTTTCTGTTATAAATTGTAAATATTACCTACTTTTCCGGTTCTTGATTATAATTAGAAGTCAACAGAAATAACTTTGTTTGCCTTTACTGGAAATTTTAAGTATCATCGTCGGAAACCTATAAATGAACGTATTGTGTCTTAATATAAACCTTATATAAATATTAAATATTTCAATAACTTTCTATTCTAATACAGGCCCAGGCTATATTATAATAAAATGGTAAATACAATAATAAAGAACAAACATATATTATAAAAATGTTTGTCGTATGGTGTAGTATTTCGTACGAATAGCTGTCATCCATGAGGTCTTGGGTTTGAAATCTGACAAGGTAGACATAAATTATATTTTTATTTTTACGTTACTATTTTTTTTCCAAAATACTTTATTATTATATCATGCACTAGCATCTGAAACGAAGGACTAATTCACTTTTCCTGTTATATTTATAAAGATACGTTGCGATTGGTGCACTTATAGAGTACCTCATGCACCATTTAAAACAAATAAAAGTAGAAGTGACAAAAAATGATGTAAACTGATTTTTCAAAACCAAAAACATAGATCTATAATTAAATGGACACATTAAAAATGCTTGGTCGACGGCATTTTTAATTGGTGGATAATTGCCTTCCTTGCCTTATTTTATTAACAAACCTTCATCGTGATTAGATGTGACGATATGCAGAAAAATGCCGTCGTTTTTTATGAGAAAATGCTTTAATTACACTGCAACGGTGAATAACAAAACGGTTATATATGTGGGGGTCATAGTCTATGATCGATGACACACACACGTGCTAAATCATTTCTCCTACAATATAGAGCAACGACCAATGAAGCGAGTTATTATTTTATATTGAATATAACACAAAATATTCTGCCAGACAAACAGTATTGCACATAAAACGTCTGTCTACATAAGAGCTACGTTCTGCAGTACATTCACGCCTTGGAGACATGAAGAATAAATAAACGTGGCCTATAAAGAGACCAGTTCAACACGTCATCACCGCTACGCTCGAGCTTCAGTTTCGTATATTTATTCGTCATGGTATAATAACTATGCCTGGCTTATTTTGAACAAGGCTAATATTTATTGAAAAGGGTATGTTTCTTCTAATTGTTCTGTATGAGGATGTAGCCTTGTTAATTAACTTCTTTGTGTTTGCTTCATGATGAGGAAACCACAGAAACTCTTTCGGGAGAAGCCGGACTGTGCGTTCAAATGTTTAATAACCCAATGTTAATGCCTCAGTGCCTGTCGGTGAATCAAGAAAACATACACATTTCGTTCATGTTAGTAGGCTCACTAGTCACTAGTATAATTCATATGAAGAAGCAGCGGTTATTACTGATTTTAATGGACTAAACATAAACATACTATAATATACTACTACTACTATATACTACATACTATATACATAAAAATAAACATACTATGTAACAAAAACTGGTTGTGACTTTATAGAAAGTCAGATGTTTATATTATTATGTTAAATGTACGTAAACAAATACAAAAAAAACATTCCAATTATAGTGATTTTTTAAAAATAAAAGTTTTTTTTTTCTTTAATGACGATTTAATTACTTTCGTATTTTATTCCACTTAGACTTGGTGTTAGATATATCAGAAACATTTTCATTCTGTCACTCCTTCACAATATTTGGAATAATTCCACTTCCCCTGTTTATCTGAGAGAGCTCTTCCAACCGCTATAACAATATAGACAATCTCTTCGTTCTAGTAACTAGAGAACCTTTTTAATACCCATTCGCCGCTCTGATTTATTTGCCTCCTCTTTCACAGTAAACGCTGCTCGATCGTGGAATAATCTACCCACTAATGTTATAGACGCCCCCTTTTTATTTACGCTTAAATCAATATTGAAATGTCACTATCTGACTAATTGAGTTACTCCGTTCTCCTTATTTTTTCCTTCTTATACTTTTTCCTCTCTTCATAGTAAAGTGAAGATTTTTTGTTAATTTTTGTTTCAAATTTTGTAAAAAAATAAAAGATTCTGTATTAATACCTAGAATATTTTTATGTACTTCTTATTTTCTCAAACTGAACGGTTTGGGTAGGTAGGTATCTTAAGGCAATATGCCCGTCCCTATATATGTATGTAAAAATGTTAATACATATATTTATGTTTCGAAGGAGTGTGATTTAAAGGGAAGGAAATTAAAATCGTTGCACATTGATAAAATTATTTATTTTATGATAATGTAAAAAAGATCACCCAATAAATATTTAAAACGAATTCCTATATTATTTTATTAATAATTTTGTATAATATGTAGAAATAATGAACACAAGACTAGACGGTACAATTTATGGCATTACACATGTAGATGAAAATAATGACAATAATAATTTTACTATCATAACATTGACGAATGTTAAAAATCTAACTCATTTTTTCTATTAAAATTACCTAATCTTTGGTCGTTCTACATAGAGTGTTGTAAAGTTAGTGAGCGGAATGTAATATATTCCAAATCAATTTAAATTTCAACTTTAGGATGATATCAGAAGAATAAACTCCGTCATAACTAATAATAATTGTTTGAAAATAGGACAAAATATTTAAATACAGCAATTAATAAAATTGAGAAATTCAAATTAAAATAAATAAGTTTAAAACATCATAAAAAATATTTAAAAACATTTTTTGTTTAAAATAACAAACATAATATATTTTAACATTATTACATTGTCTTTAATTGTACTGGTCAATTAATTCATATCTAACCCTCTTTATTATATTAATTATAGGAATAATGATAACAACGTAAGAACAATAAAATATTATTGCTCTCGTAATAGGAACGAAAGGTAACATTTACCTAAGATTTTATAAATTATTTTGGTTAATTTTTAAAAGATTTTTTGAAAAAATAAGCATACACTTTTCTTGTATTTTAAATAACGTATTTAAATGTGTTGTGGCTGTCGGCGAATCAAGTAAACATACCACTTATATGTGTGTTAGTGGGCATGATTTTATATATTTGAACATTTTATTTCTATACCTCCCGTTATTCGTACAATACATAGAAAAAGGCTATTCAAATTTTGAAAGGAATGTACGTTTTTCGTACACTACCGAAATGTGAAATTTAGTTAATAATAAATGAACTTAGCTATCAATTCGTGAAATTGAATAATACTTATTCTACATATAACTACAAACGACGAACTGAACGTTTTAATAACCACAATATTAACCACAAATGACGAATACGATATTTTTTGTATGTATAATTGTTAACTTTCCAATTATTTCATTGTTGACTTTCTTTAACTAACTTATTTGAGAGTGCTAAATGAGGGGGTTAAATGCAAAACCGCATCTGTGCATGATCACCATTTATTGGTAGATTAACAAAACCTGTAGCTAAATGACTAATTATATTTCAATGTGTATTTTCAACTTAAAATGAACCTGTTTCGCTACCTGTTATACCACGCACAAGTTGCACATTGAACTTAAAAGAAATAGTCTTTTTGCTGCTGGTTTAGTCGGTCTTCCCCAAAACAGTAATCATGCACAGTGGCGGTTTTGTATTTAACCCCCTCCAATGCAAACCAAACCACTCATTTTCTAATGCTCATCTTTAAATGCATAAGGCATGTAGGTACTTTTTTGGAAAAGACTGGAAAACTCCGTTTTTTCTGGAATTCTATACTCTGTGATGAGTTAACTATTTATTTTTTATACTGCCGAGTTTGAAAATTAGCAAAATCAATAATATATTTTTAAATGACTTCAATATTGTTTATTTCCAGCAAAATTCGAGGGGAATAAAAAAAAGTTTTATGTTATAAAACTATTTACAAATTGACCATGGTGTTGTACATTTTTAGCTAATTTCAATCAATTTTAAGCAAATTATTTTTGACCAAAAACAGAATTTTGTCAGAAAGTGCCATTTTCACAAGAAAATTTTTTTTTTCTGAAAACGCTATACTAAATGCCATTTCTGGACATAAATTTCAAATAGAGAAGACTGAGTTTAAATTCTAAAAATAAAAATAATGATTTTATAATTTATGTTAACTAATTGAAAACATCTTATGTTACAAAATGTATTTTTTGCTTTTCTCGAGAAAAAGTCAAAAATGTAAACAGTTTTTTTATTAATTCCACGAATATTTTTGCATTTTCGGCGATTTTCCACCGTATAAAAAATAAAAAAAAGTAAAAAAAAAATTCTATCATTCTAACATTTTCTATCGTTTTTTCTGTCATTCTACAAGGATCGAAGGAAGACGCAGTGCAGCTAAAAGGCGCATCTCTTGGCTGAAGAACTTGCGTGACTGGTTCTATTGCAGCACTCAGTCCTTGTTCAGGGTAGCTGCTAACAATGAGAATTGCTGCGATGATTTCCGAACTCCACCGGAGAGAGGAAAGATAAGAATAATAAGATATACTTATGTATTTTAATGTAAGTTAAAAATCTGTATTATTTTTTTGTAAATCATAAAAGATACATCTTCTTATTTACATTGCTGCTGAAATTATTTTATCACCTTTATGAGTGCTTATGGGGGGGGTATATAGTAATGTGTCAAATTTAAGTTTAATTACTGTTAATGTCTAGATTAACATTGTACCTGACTTTAGGATATAGTATAATCAGGCATACGGACTATTAGAAACATCCACATTTAGATTACACGAAATAAAAATACACATAACAGATACAATATTCAGAGCGTCGTCGTTGAGAATAGGTAGAATACATCTGTACTCTCCCGATTATTTGGGTTCTTAGAAATCATTCTTGCCAGTCGATTATTCAATAAACTAAAGGTAAAAATAAATAATACGTATTTTAATCAGTGCTTCGCCGAGGTTCTAAACGATCGCGTAGAAGTTTTCACTCCGGCCAGGGTTGGATTGGCCCCGTAAGACCAATCTAGGAATTTTTGTATTTTTGTCAACACGAATAGTGCACATTAAATACCTTAACAATATTACACTCATAATACTCTCCGCAGGTCAATCCACCCCTGATTCCGGCTATCGGGACCCAAATAATCGAGATTATTCCGTTCGCTTTTTGAGAATTCCACACAGTGCTGAGCTTCTCGAGTCTGTCGCACTCGTCACAAGAACAAACACATTTCTCTCGATTGCTTCCCCTTTCGGGTTTCGTAAGCAATTTGTATCACAGTCAATATAGAGATCGCCGGCGGGGAGCGCGGGTTCCGCCCAGTCGGGGTCGCCTGCACTGCGGGCTCGGGGCTCAATACCCCGGCATCCCCGGGTAGGGGGGCACCTCGTCGAGGGTCCGCGGAAGCCTCAGGTATTCGGGAGACACGGTGCCAAACACCGGAGCACTGCGTCGGATGCTGTCCACTTCGATCTGAAGACAAAAAACGTCTATTGTAACAGCCGCGCAGCAATATTATATCATCATCTATACATAAAAGGTATTTATAGGTTCTATTATTACAGTATTCTAAAGGCTGTAAATTAATTTGTATAAAATTTCTTAATATTATTCTTTATTTACTAAATTTTAGTAAGTGTTTCTTTATTTTTCTTAGGTATCTCTATAATAATAAATTTATTTATGTGTATGTGTGTGCATATATATATATATCTATATATATATACAGCGTGTTCATTAAACCGTGTCACATCCGAAATCACGATGATCAGTATGAGCAAGAAGACATATTGGCACATGAAAATACAATTTTAGAACGAATAAAATTTAAAAAAATATAATTTTAAAACTATCAGAATGGACAAAAAAAACTTCTTAACACTAAATGCCAAGAAATGCAATATAATACATTTCGAAACACAAAAGAAGAACCATAACATGAACATAAAAATAAACAACGAAACTCTTAAAGAACTAGAACATGTGACTTACCTAGGACTCACAATGGACAGACAATTAAAATGGATAAAACACATAGACGGAGTCACTAAAGTAATGGCATCACTACATAGCCTCTTCTACAAAATCAAAGATTTTATACCAAGAAAGGAAAAAATTATGATGTACGAAGCTTATGTCAAAAGTAAATTGAGTTACATGATCGCCTTCTGGGGAACTGGTAACAAGACAGACATAACAAGAATACAAAGACAATAAAATAAAATTCTTAAACTAACATACAACCTACCCTACCTGACCTTTACGACTGAACTGTACAAAACACACCAGTTTGATAGAAACTGATAAAATTGAGACCTTGAAAATTGTGCACAAAATAACACTGGGAAACATACAAGACGACGACATAATATAAGCCAAAAATGCTGACATACACAAATATAACACCAGGCAACAACAACACTATCATATTGAAAAAGCAAAGACAAACACAGGACAGTCAAAAATACTGCATAATGGACTTAAACACTACAACGACTTACCATACTACTTAAAAACTTTTACTGGAGACAAATTTAAAATCAATCTGAAAAAGCACATGATGACTGAACTAACTAGACTAGACGAGACATAAAATGACTAGACAATATAAAAATTCTAATGTAACCCTAACGGGTTTTTAAAAATTGTAAATAAATAAAAAAATATCAGAAAAAGCAAATGGTTTCTGACTTCCGCAAGGAAAAAACAAGGAGGGAGGGAGGGGAAGTCTGATGCGCCAAAAATGCGTTGCCGCGCTCCCCTCGCTTCTCCTTTGCAGAAGTAAGTAACCATTTGCTTTGTTTGATATTTTATTTTTAAAAAAAATCTTTGTTCTAAATATTTTTTCAAATATGCTAATATGTCTTCTTGCCCATACTGATCATCGTAGTTTCAGATGTGACAGGGTTTAAAGAACACCCTGTAAATGTGTGTGTATGTATGTATTCGTGTACTCACAAGGAGCACCAGACTCCAACACATGTTCCAGTGTGAGTACAATAGGACAAACTTTACCCACCATTCTCCCCTGGCAACCATCCACAGAACAGCCAATAATTATGCTGAGCTGTTGGACTTGCTCCACACCACTCCTGCTACTATCAAATTAGCTATCCTATCCATCGAATGGCCATCCCCTCAATTCTCCCCCTTTTTATGTGTTTCTCTATTCATCTTTACTTTATTCCCTTTTTCTTTTTTTTTTAGAATGATTTACGTGTTTAGTGTAATAATTATGATTTTAATTTTGTTATTTTCTATAATAAAAGTACTATTACATATTATATTAAATTATTTTAAAGAGATAATAAAGATGTACTTAAACTTACATAAAGAAAGAGATACAACGAGATGCACTTTTAACTGTGTATTGTAAGAGCCCTCTGGGCGTTTATGAAATAAATAAATATGCATGTGTATGTTTGTTTGTATATTTATATTTGTAAACATATTTAATACTAGCGGACCCGACAGACGTTGTCCTGCCCGAACGTTGGCAAAAGACTTTTCATTGATAAGTAGGTACCTAGATACTTGTTTGTGATTAAATTCCAAAACTAAAAATTTTCAATATTAAAAAAATATTGAATTTAAGTAGGTACTTGTTTATGATTGAATTCCAAAACATAAAATATATTTTTTTTCATATATGGCATTCTTTTTGCAAACGTCAAACTCCGGTCGTCTCATCAACAAATGGGTGTATTTATGTAGAAATACGATTTGTAAAAATCTACTGAATTTAATATTATTTTAATGTTACCAAAAATCCAATAAAAACAAACAAATGGGTAGAAAAAAAGGAAATTAAGGAAAGAATCTGATTGAGATCCACAAAAAACAAATTCTGTTTGTATCCAAAACAAACTTTTTTTATACCAAAAAAAAAAACAACATCTTTCCATTTTTTTGCAAATGCATTCTTCCCGAATGCAACCCTGGTAGATCGATGAATAAAACATTTATGCTCCTAACTTATTTTTTATATATTCGATTGAAGATTTTAATATCTACGAACACGCACAGTGCAAAGATCTATATTTTTCTGAAAACCGCACGTAAATCGGTTAAGCCGTTTAGGAGGAGTACGGTGACATCACACGTGCAGAGGAATTATATATGTAAAGATCTTACTTTATACCCATATACCTATGTGGGTACATTTTCTGATTTTAACTTGTTATTGTTTCTTTTAGTCTTTATTATGTTTTTCTTACTTTTAAGTTCATTTATATGCTTATGTTATACTGCTGCACTTGAATGTATTGATAATAAATGTAAAAGCCCATAGGGCGAATAAATAAATAAATAATATTTCGGTGAATCATTAATATGAAGTAATGTTTTTATGCATCACCTAATTGTCGAGGAATTCGGCGTAGGTAGTTTTGTACAAGAGATCCGGTTACGTGGGTACCTAATGGTAGATACGTACCATAATAATAGTGATCATACAAGTTAATAATTATTAACGGTTGTAAAGCAATTTTTACTTCACACAGAAAAAAAGAAAAGACTATATCTAATGTTAGTAATATTAGTATACTACCACTTATTTAATTTTTTAGGGTAATTGAACAAAGATACACACTTAAAAACATATCATTTGTAGACATTCATCGGAACAATTCCACATGCATATATATCTTTAATTAATTACATAATTACGCAGATTAGATAGAATTAAAAAATTTATTTTTCAAAACTGTAAGTAATAATAATTTTGTCTGATAAACCACAAAAAAACTATGTAATCAGAGATCGCGGGCTTGAAATCATGCGGGAAATATCACCGAAATTTGTTATCTTAAAACTTAAGTTTATGGGATAGTTAAAAGGTAGGTTAAGGGTTGAAATGTGGCGTTTAGCCTTTCATTTGATTAATAAGTAATCTATTCTAATTTAAGTGCTAAATAAGGGTGCCCCACCATCATTATATTATATATTTATATAACGGACACTACCACACACTGAAATTAAAATAATTTATAATGTGGTGATGGTGGTGACAGGGTAGGTATTTTAGTATTTACATGTTACATGCATTGAGAGTTCTAACAAAGAGACAGGTATGCTTTGAAATCGGTATATATATTAAAAAGTAGGTAAGTGGTTACACACTATATTTACTAACATTAGTAAAAATGTTTGTTAATACATTAAGTGCCTTACTCATAAACTTGGTATAAAGTTACGCCTAGACATAGTGGTAGAATACGTATGAGAGATGAGATTCAGCCACTATGCCTAGGCGTAACTTTATACCAGGTGTATAAGTAAGGCCCTTATATGTAATTAAATTATGAGGTATTTACATTGATTTAACTTTGAACTGATCTCTTTTTTTTAAAACAAAATATGTTTAAATACATGCACATGCGCACTATTCCTTTAAAATAAACCCATAATTAAACTGTTCATGCGGCTCAATTGCAAGAATATAGGCAAAAATTTACAAGTGGATGCCGTGTATACAGATTTCTGTAAAGCTTTCGACAAAGTCAATCGAAATCTATTACTTCTAAAATTACAAAGTTTCCGTGTAAATGGTTCACTTCTAAATAGGTTTAAAACATATCTCACACAAAGATCACAGATCGTAGTAATTCGTGACTTTTCTGGTGATCCCTGTTACCTAACTTTAGGTATACAACAAGGATCAAACCTCGGACCTCTACTATTTCTGATATTTATTAACGACATTGCAACAAACATTAAATTCTCTAAATTCCTTTTGTTTGCTGATAAACTAAAATTTTCAAACTTATTGAAAGAATTCAAGACTATCATGATTTAAAAAAAGATCTCGATTATTTAGTCACATGGTGCAACGACAACCTTTACTTCGAATGCTTATTCATTCGATTCACAAACAAAAGAATAAAAACTAATTACACGTACGAAATCGACAATAATATATATCAAAATGTTTCAACTAAAAGAGATCTTGGCATCACGCTTGATTCCAAACTTAAATACGATCATCATATCGACGATGTAACAAAAAAGTCTTCCAAAACTTGCGGATTAATTCAACGAATATAAAAACCATTAAAAAGCCCACTTGTTGCAATTACTCTTTATAAATCCTGGGTCAGGAGTATATTAGAGTTTAATTCTATAATATGGCCTCCCATCTACGATATCCATAAAAAGCTAATTGAATCCGTGCAAAGCAAATTTCTTAGAACAATTACCTATTGAAACAACGTAATCAATACTTTAGACAACGACTTTGATAGTCTGGAATATTTTCATATTTTTAGCTTGGAATTCAGGAGAACTTTAGCTTCATTGTTCGTTTTACATAAAATTTTACACGGCAAGATGGACGCTCAAGATATTTCATCTCAAATCAACATCAATGTTCCAAATTGCGCTACTCGCACTCGCACTAACACTTTATTTGCTGTGGCAAATTACAGAACCAACACGGGCTTCTTTTCACCAATGCCAAGAATGCTTAGGCTTTACAATGAAGTGTCCAAAGACAGCTCGGTTGATGTATTCCTACGGCAAAGAGAGTTATCCAAAATATAAATTATGAACTCACTTTTCGAAAGATGAAACTTACCGACAGGGCATTAATGTCTTGTCTCTTGTCTCTCTGATATAATAATTGTATATTTGTATACATTTTTTTTCCTTACGTCATGTTTTTTAATTAACTTTTTAAATACTTGTTTATATACCAATCCATAAGGGTTTAACGAATAATCTGTCGATTGGTTTGAAATATTTAAAAAATGTCAAATCATCTTCAATCCGTTATCAAATAATACATTTAAAAAGCAACGTTGTTTAATCCACGCCTGAAGAAATATTTTACATCTCTTCCTTTCCTTTTATTTCCTCTTTCCTATTAAAGACTAGAATCTAATTTATTTGTCTTTATATCCATATTATTAATTCAACTTTTTTTTTTCACATACGCATTGAAACGAAAAAATATAACATCATTTATTTTATTAGTTCATTGGAAGAAATTACCGTTTGGCAATAAAACTGCCAACGAATAATTGAAATGCAAAAAGTCAAATAAAATCAAATGAATAAATTCAACAATACAAGCACATATATATTAAATACTCAGTTAAGTTGATATTAATTAGTAGTGCGTGCAGGCTCAATATATGATATCATCGTCATAACACACCAATCCCGATTATTTTTTACTTTGTAGAAAGACTTTTCTCAAATATTTCGATTCTAATTATTATAACACACTTTTGAATAAATACTGCATGTCAATCAATTTTAAAAAATACCGCTAGCACTATTAAAAAACGATCTCGCAACAAGATCTGATCTATTTCAGCGGTTGTTTAAATCTAGAAAGACACACCAAAAAAGTCCAGATCCTGTCTTGAGTTTTGCAGTACGACACCGTAGGGACATTGGTGCATGCAAGCCATAGTTTGTGCTGTGATGATCAAGGAACAACACATTATTATTTCGTAACCGTCGGATCGGAACGTTGAATGCCACTAGTTTCAGTAACGATGGTTTATCAATCAAGCGTAATCGGTCTCGCTTTTCTTTATACAAACCTATTCCCGTATTTTCTCCCCGGTTTATAGCACCAGAACAATGTTTTTTTTTACACGCTATAGATATTTACCATTGTTTAGTTTAAAAAAAAAATAGTTTATCCATCTAGAACCATCCAAAAACCCTTTAGAACTCCCAATTTTATCTGCTGTCTTCGGACGTACGATATACAAATATGATAACTATTTTTGAAGAACGCAAAAGGTATCGTTATAGAAAATTTTATTTTGATAATCTTTCTAAATAAAAACAATAAAATCGGTTCAGTCTTGAGGTGCGGAAAACGGGACAAGGAAACGTCGATTTTAGTTCGGTAAAATCAGTTCGACGTGCATTTGTCTTTTTCACACGGTGTCGGGGAGGCATCAAAATAATGCTCAAATGCTTATTTATCATTATCTGGCACCGAATATATTTTGAATTTTTTTGCCGTCCGCAAAGAGCCAAAAATATTAACTAGGGAAAATTTATGTTATATCATCTTTAATAACAATAAAAATGTAAACACGTATTTTTTTTTCGCAGCAACGGTAGGTTCCGGGTTTGATTCCCGGTGAGAACATGAAAAAGTTATTTTTCTCCTGCCTGGGTGCTCTGAGCGGAAATTCATTATTGTAATTGGAGCCTCCTGGCCTATTGGCATGTAGTCGTGTATTTTAAAATATTTTTAAATAACATGTATTATTGGTTCCTTAGAACAGGCACTGTTCACAGAAACATAGAAAGCGATAGATACGCGTACTAATATTCTGCCATATCACACCAGTTCGCCTGTTTTACCTATTCTTGTTGCTGTTGCAATTACTCTAGATTGTTTGTAAATCTTCGTAATTTTGTTTTCGACATAAACCTACCTGAATATATAAAATACTTAAAAATAAACATAATAGGTATATACAAAATAATAAACCTACAAGAGCATGCAGACACAAAACTATCAAAACATCACAGTAAGTAATTATTATGAAGTAATTATTATCATAATACATGGACAAAAAAGTTAAAGGTTAGTAGAGCTTGGAATCTGAGACAGTCATTGTGTATATATGTATAGGTACCTACCAATTTGCCAATGAAAACAGTTCAAAGTATTATTCCCGATGCACTACCAACATCACCATAAATAAAATTCAAGATTCATCATATCTCTTGTTCAGGGTTATTTGTCTGTAAATATTTGTGGGTGATTATTTATATAGTAGTTATTGCTTAGTGTTCCATATCGATTTTATTGTATCTACCTTAAGACAGCTTTTTAGGGGGCGATCTTATTTTTATGTTAATAATACTCTGACAATATGGAGGAAAAAATCTAAATTAATTTGTGCAAAAACCCCGTCTTTGAAAAAAAAAATTAACGGTATAAGTCCTCCAAGCCCGAGAGCTAAATTCGTTTTTTTGGAAAGTTACAGTTTTAATGTTAATTTATAAAAGTAGTTGTACTATAAAAAAAAAACATGTATTGTTTTATGAAACTATAATAATTAATTAAAAAATAATAAAAAAAGATTTTCAGAATGCGTCTTCATTCGTATTAATTGCTCACACACAGAAAACACTTTTATGTTAATTAGGTCAATGTTTTTGTGAAAGGGAGAGCATGTGTTTTATAAAGAAACCGAGAATAAAAAATATTGTGCTCTTAAAAATATGAACATTTTTGAAATCCATCCTAATAAGGATGATATACGGTATTGGGCCCAGGGCCCCGCTTACAATGGAAAGTTAACAAAGTTATCTTTAATTATTGTCCACAAAGTAAAATGGAATTTCATGTACGAAAATTTAAAGTATCGTCGCCAGTCACTTAATTGAACATGTTTATTTATTAAAAAAAAAATCAATAGGCATTTAATTTTCCATACAAAATAATCGTTTTTACTTTACTGACGATTGAAGACAAATCTGTTTACTTTTCATTGTTATCCGGGTCTAGCAACGTATTTAAGTTTAAATGTTAATTTTGATTTTTTTAAGAATATTTTTTTATGGCGTAAATGAATATCTCAGATTCCAGCCCGCCCATATGAGACACCTTAGGGATGAGGCGCTCGGGGCAACGGCAGCGGGGCCTGCGTCTGGCTCTGCCCTGGCGCCCCCTGCCCCGCCGCCCCCTGCCCCTCCGCCCCTTGTCACGCCCGCCCCTCCGCCCACCCATCCGCCCCTTCTTCCTCATGCGACCCTTGCGAGACTCCGCCCCCACCTCAGGTGCCGCCCCCATCAGATCCCCAACGCCAGACTCGGCCGCGTTGGATAGCCCGTCAAAAGTAGGGCCCCCGAAATCTTCGTCTCCAACACTGAAAAATATATATTTTTTAAAAATAAATAATTGGTGTCAAGTTATTTCTTTTTTTTTAAAACATAGGTTAACCGTAAATGCCTAAAATAATTTTTACTTAAAATTTAACAAATTAAAAAACGTTGCATTTTAGGTTGTAAATTAGATTTAATTGATAAAAACTTAAATAAAAAACTCAAAATAAACTTATAAACAATAAAAAGATTATATTGTTCTCAAAATTCTTTTCATAATAATGATGAAATTGGCGTAGAAACTTGAACATACATGATCTCATTCGGTAAATATAACATTCGACCAGCATTTTATACTAATATTAACATATGTAAAATTTGACCTAATTGTTAAGATAAGGATAATAAATTGAACCCTTCAAATTTATAAATTAAATTGCCCAAATTTCCATTTTAATAAAATTTTACGTAAATTTAAAATTAGAATCATTCTCTCGAATCTCGAAAATAATCACTTATCAGAATTCGCAAATCATCTTAAATCCGAAAACCACAATTATAATTAAGAAACAGGTGTGAAATTTTTACATATTAGTAAAAATGGTCTTCGTTTGGACAATCTAGAAAGATTAGAAATAAGTAAAGCCTCTCATAATAAATAATCAATTGAATAATCTGAAAGTTGGCTAAGTATAATACCTAGTCACTTTTTAGAAATTTTGAAGGAGAGCAATAACTTTAAAGTTTGATGAGCTTTGAAAATTCAGAATTTTTAAATAAAATCTTTTTTTCGAAGAAAACAACAACAAAAAATGATATTAAAATAATTATGATATGAGTACAATATAAAAATATACCCAAACAAAATAAATTATAAGAACTTATGGTATGCAATAATACTTTAGATATTCATTAGACTATTGATTTGATGGGGTGAACATCTCAGAGTACTTCTCGAGGCTTTTTTTTCCCAAATAATCTATATTGCTGTTTATTTTAGATAAATTTTGCATCAAGGGCCGCTTTTTTAAAAATATGACATAAACTGACGGCCTCCGTGGTGTAGTTGTTAAGACGCTTGACACACATACGGAAGGTTCCGGGTACGACTCCCGGTGAGAACACAAAAAATAAATGTGATTTTTCTCAAGCCTGGGTGTTCTGTGATGTAATTCACCACTGTTATTGGGCCTCCTGGCCTGTTGTGGTGCAAAAAAAAAATAATCAAACCTAAAAATAATTCACTAGTTTTCAGTTTCAAGAGTTCGTTTTTTTTTTTAATCCAGAATCTGCGATCGCGAACGCCCGGCATTGTAAACAAAAGCTATCCATCTATTCTATCCATCGAATGGCCATCCCCTCAATTCTCCCCTTTTTAATGTGTTTCTCTACTCATTTTCACCTTCTTTCCTTTTTTATTTCTTCTTTTTAGAATTAATTGTATGTTTAGCGGAATAGTTATGATTTTATTTTATGTTATTTTCTATAATGTTTTATGTTCTTTTAACTGTATATTGTAAGAGCCCTCTTTGCGTTTGTTAAATAAATAAGATGTATTTAGTGTACTCACAGGCTTACTTAAACTCATAAAATGAATCGCTTCATCGTGTGGTACAAGATTCTGTTCAGAATTCTGAGCAATTTGCAGTCCCAGAAGTACATTGTAGTTTGTCTAAATCGACCATTTTGCAGGAGAGCAAAAAAAAGAATCGTTTGTGGTATTGGCTCATTTGACTGTTAGAAGAACACTGTGGCATCATCATTACTGCGAAGAGTATGAGAAGAACTCGATATTTTACTCAATTGATTTCAAAGAATACTGAAGTAGGTCATATTATATCTCTTAAAAAAAAACCGTAGACACCTGAGTTTTCCCAGGAAAGAGAAAACAAAATGTGGTTAAACTGCATTTTTTACTCAAAACAGATAAATTTACGATAGTGTACTCCTGGGGGTGCGATTTTTCGCTCAGTTTTCTGATCCGCGTAATACGGCCATAAGCCACAGCTCAAAAAACATAAATTTACTACGCATCTAATTGTTTACCGATGTCATCGTATTATAATTATCTGAGCACGACTTCTGTCCTCGATTTGTGGTAAAGTGAGAAACGAGTATGGGTACAATTCTCATAATGAATCACAACCATATCGGAAAGGAGATAACGCGGAATAGGTAACAATTTATCAAGTAACTGGTATATTTAGCATATCCTTTTTATTTTACAATGGCTGTTCCAACCAATAGCATTGTTTTATCAATCGATGTATTTTAATTACAATGTTTACTCCAATTGGGAATCAATCACTTTCTTCAAATGTTGTTCACATCTTTTCTCTGGTCATTCGCTTCCATCAGGGTCAACGGGTAAAATATCATCATAATATAGCAAATATATTATTACATGGGATAATAGTGTTATAATACAAACATTTTTTATGATCGATTGTATTTTGTATTAGTTTTCGTTATTGAGTTACATTGTCGTATATGTATATAGGTAGATATTTGTTCGGATGTTCGGCAGCTGGCCGGTGTAGAGGAGCCAAATAGCCCGCGACGGTGGCATGCTTCTCGGCTCAATATCTGCACAGTACCTATGTGTATTATATTACGACTATTACTACTATTATGATTTTTTGTCATTATTATTATTGATTTTACTATTTATTTTTATATGTATATGCACATCTATGCATACATTTATGTGTGTGTTATGCGCATATATTATTATAAATACCAGCTACTGCAACTAAAACATCATATAAAAATAATATAAATTTATGCATCGACACGGGTTATGCCTTGTGAGGTGTTCATATAGAGAATAAAAAATAAAAAGTTTAATGCAAAAAAAATATAAAAATATGTGCTGATGATGCCGTAATTTTTGCTGGCAACAAAGAGAACCTGCAATTCTCGGAAAAAAATGTCTACGATGAATGCGAGGGGAGCGATTTGCTATTGAATGTCGACAAATCGAATGTGATGGTTTTTGAAAGAAATGAAAATATGACAAAATGTGAGATCACTGTGAATATTATACTGAAACAGGTGTATTTGGGAAGTATGTTTAGTAGGAATAGAATGACCGAGAAAGGTATTAAAAGGAGGGTGAGTTCCGGGAATAGAGTAAACGATGCACCTAAATCAACCTTGACAAAAAATGATTGTCACGGGAGGTAAAATTAGCAGTTCACAACTGAGTACCGGTGCCGACCCTGATGTATGGGAGCGAAGTACGGAATAGGATAAATAATTATAAAACTAGGCTGAATGCTGTCGAAATGCGATCTCTCAGGCAAACGTGTGGTAACACTGTGTATGATAGGTGTACAAATTCCGAGATTTGTACATTATGTGTAACTGAGACGAGCATTATCGACAAAATCAAGATAGGAGCGCTGCGTTGGTTTGGACATGTAGAGCGAATGGACGGCAAAAGCACGGCTTGAAGAATTTACGATGCGAATGTTGATGGATGGAGAAAACGAGAAAAATCGAGAAAGACGTGGCAAATACTTGAAGATGAAAGTGTCAAAAGTCGGAATAATCAGCGGGCGTACATGAGACGATGTATGAATGTGGAGGAAGCGAGGCATGTATGTAAAGACAGAGTGATATGCCTATGCTTACGGTGAAACGACGTTAAAAACGAAAAAAACGACCTTACGATGGTTTTTTGCATTTTATTACGTTTATTTAGCTCATTTGTATAAATCACACCTCCAGAAGTACACTTTGGTATGTCTAAATCGGCCATTTTGCAGGAGAGCAAAAACGAAATTATTAAAATTTATTGGTGCTCATAGCTGAATGTTTATTGATATTATAATGCACAATCGTTTGTGGCATTTATTCATTCGACTGTTAATATATGAGAAGAACACTGTATCATTATAATTACTGCAGTGTTCTTTTCGATATTTTACTCAATTAATTACAATTAATTCTGAAGTTTATGGTATATCTCGCTCAAAAAAAAATCGTAGAGATACGTGACTCTTTTATTTATTTACTTAAGATGGTTTATACTCTGGGAGTGCAACATGTTTCAATAAAACGCGCGAAACACAACGAAATAAAAATAAAAATGTTTGAATTAAAAAAAAAAATTGTCACTTTTTTTATTATTTGTAATTTCGAGAACCCGTCTGAGTTATAATATAAACATATGATATAAAGTCATGTTATATCTCGCCTGTTTTAGGTTGGCCCTGCCAGGAATCGAACCTGGGACCTTAAACATAGTAGGTGAACTCCTCAACCACTTCACTATTAGGCGGACTTATCCACATAAACACACATGATATAATACAATAGTATTATATGTTACTGTCCGTGTTTCCCCTGCCTGTCCGATGTTACCCCTTTCTACGGTCTGCGGTACCAGTTTTTACCATAAAAAGTTTTACAGGTGTGCGTGTGTATGTAATAAGCATCTACATATTTATATTACATAAAGTAGATGTACCTATCAATTATCAATAAATTAACAGGCGCCACATAATACAGGGTAGATTAAAGTTACAGCTAAAACAATATTATTGTGTTTACTAGAAATCTGTTTACATTTTAATTCTGTATAATATACAATGTGCAATGCTGATATGATAATTTATTTAAAGTTATTTTGCTAATATTTGGACATTTGGACAAAGGTCTAAGAATTCTTTTTCTCCCAAATCGTTTAATATGCTTCCACATAAAATTAAGTAAACTGATAATAAACAATATTTCAAAAGAGAAATCAAAATCTGGCTAAAGAAAGTTATGACCGAAGAAATGCAATCAAAAATTAAATATATATACATAAATAAAGTTAATATAATCAATTCTAACCTCAAAAAAATTACTAATAAATGTTAACGATTTAAAGGAAAAAGTAAATTTGATATAAAATAATTAAAATTTAAAAAGAAGATTTGAAAATATTTTTTTTATTAGTTTTATTAATTAAAAAAAACATTGATCTTGTAAATCGAAATTAAGAATTTTCTTTTAAAAATGACACGTGAAATAAAGAAAAAAATAACACTGTCCAGTCCTTAAAACAGGTTGATAATGAGTTTATTCATAATTAAAATAAAAATAATAATTAATAAAAAAATGTATAATAAATACAAACAATTTTGTTTTAAACCACTTTTTTTTCAACCGACCGGTTTCAAAGCTACACAAGCTTCATTATCAGGGAATGATGAGAAGTGTGGAGGGAGATGAATACATCTTTTAAACTTGACAGGAGTGGACTAAAGAAAATATTGTTTATTTGATTATTTATTGTTTTTTCTAATCATGAATTAAAGATTATGATAAAATTATAAAAAACTTATTAATGAAACTTCTTGGTTTAGTTTTACTTTTTATTATTTTGACTAACGAGCGCTTTCGCCTAAGTAGGCATCTTTAAGACTGGTGAATTGTTTACAACATTTACAATTTTTATACTATTCTTAACATATTTTGTTTTACATTTTTTTTGTTGTTATTTGTCAACGGCGGCCTCCGTGGTGTAGTGGTCAAGACGCTTGACTCACGCGCGGCAGGTTCCGGGTTCGATTCCCGGTGAGAACACAAAAAAATAAAATGTGATTTTCTCAAGCCTGGGTGCTCTGTGATGTAATTCACCACTGTAATTAGGCCTCCCGGCCCTTTGTGGTGTAAAAAAAAATGTAAAAAAAAATGGCGTAAGTATAGCCTGTGAGCTAGCCAATACATGACAGATGACAGTAAACATAACCATAGAAAAACATAGCAGTTGAGCTCTCAGAAGTAAAGCAACGTGAATGCGGCAATGCTTGAACTACATGTCAATAATATTTTTTTTTTATTTATTATAAAACATATAAGACATGAATATCATGATATTATATTCCCAGGAGTTGTACGAGAAAACTCATTTGGGACGGTACATAAAAAAAATAGTACATTTCTTGTAACAATACATAGTATACATTTAAACAATAAAAATTTTAACAAATTTTAACAAATTTTAACAATCTATGAACTTAATATTAAAAAAGGAAAGAAAACATTTAAACAATCTGTGAACTTAATATTAAAGAAGAAAATAAAAACATTCAAACAATCTGTGACCTTAATATTAAAAAAGAAAAGAAAAACATTTAAACATTCTGTGAAATTAATATTAAAAAAGTAAATAAAAACATTTAAACATTCTGTGAACTTAATATTAAAAAAAGAAAAGAAAAACATTTAAACCTAAAACACAATATATAGACTATTCACAGAAACTGAGCTAAAAACTATCACTTTCAAAAAGATTCAAGAAATAGGTCTTCATTTCTGGTCTTTGAGATTTACCACTCGACATTTCATTTTTAAGGTCATCAGGCAGTTTATTAAATTGTATACGACTAATGTATTCCAGAGACCTTTTGCCGAACTTCGTGGAACAAAATTTAGAAATGTGAAGATTTTTTGCATGTCGTGTATTATAGTTGTGAATTTCATGATTAAATGTAAGTTTTAAATTTGTGTGAGCAGAAAAGTTTATGATGTTTGAAATAGTGTTAGTGATGTCATACAGTGCCATTACCTTGAAAGGAAGTATTTTTGTGTTACGATAAATATCCTTGACATGGGAATCCCATTTCAAACCAAGAATGCTTCTCAGAGCTCGGTTTTGAAGAACTTGAATCTCAGAAATCTGGTTTTTGTTAGCGAAACCCCAAATACAGCATAAATAGGATAGGTGAGAATGTATCATAGCGTAATAGACGGCAAACAAAACAGAGTGAGGAAGCAGACCACGAAGTCTATGCAAAACGCCAGTTACGGGTACTATTTTTGATTTAACATGTTCATATTGGTATTTCCATGAAAGTTGAGAGTCAATATATAGTCCTAAGTATTTAGTAACATTGGTCTTTTCAATATAGCCAGTTCCTAGAGAAATATTAATTTTCAAATCCTGTTTGTTCCCAAAAATCATATATGATGTTTTTTTCATATTCAAACTTAATTTGTTTAATCGCATCCAGTCGGCAAGACTATCGAAATCTGTCTTCATTATTTTTTCTAGTTCTTTTAGGTTACTATTATGATAAAAAATGACAGTATCATCGGCATACAATTGAAGAGTCCCCTTTAACCCCCACTTAGTGATATCATTAATATAAATAAGGAACAAGAGTGGACCAAGGATTGACCCCTGCGGAACTCCACAAGTTATCCTACCTAGATCACTAGATTCACTATTCTAATGATAAATAATATTATTTGGCCAAACGGAACTTTAAAGCACACCTTGGTTTAATTACTAATACTATTTTATCGGTTAGGTAGGTGTATTTAAAAAAAAATGTTGCGTACCCGAAAAAAGGACAAATAATTATGTTTTTGTAAATGGTGTCAGTTTTTATTTTAAATCGCTATCCGGTTTTAAATTATGTTTGTAACACTCAAAAATATTTATTTTTCAAGTATTCAATGTTATTTTTGCATTTTAATTAATATTGTTAATATAAAGCGTAATTTTATTTATTCGAATTTACTAGACTGTTTTTATTACAAAAAATAAAAATGCATATTTCTCTATGTATTTTTCTGTTATAAACAATCTATTAAAAAAATACACATCAAATTTCCATTGTCTGTTGATTTGATTTGCAATCTTCTTTTTTTTCGATGGTTAAAAATCTAGGAAATTCAAAGACAATAAAATTTTAACTGTCATATATTGGCGAGCTCACACGCTATACATAGCCCAAAAAAATGTAAAACAAAATATGTTAAGAATAGTATAAAAACTGTAAATGTTGTAAACAATTCACCAGTCTTGAAGATCTTAGGCGAAAGCGCTCGTTGGTCGAAATAATAAAAAGTAAAATTAAACCAAGAAGTTTCATTGATAAGTATATTTATAATTTTATCATTATCATTAACTATGGAGTTTTATCAAGAAATATCAACAAAAAACATCAATATCAATCATGAATTGCTTTTTTAATTTGTAAGATTTTCAAGTTGTCTAATTTTGGTATTTATTTTAACACGAATAACTTTTAATCCAGCGTCTTAATTAAAATAATGATTTTTTTCTATCAGATGGTTTGAGAATTTAGAAAATATATTATTATTTAGGCACCGTAAGTGTTCTTTAACTACAAAATTTAAGTTTCTTTTAGTTTTTCCAATGTAGATTGAATCGCAATTATAATATTACAGTTTAATAGGTATATGCCAGATTTTTTATATTTTGGGACTTTGTCTTTGTTATTTTTTAACAATGTTCGAGTATTTTTAGTTGTGAAATGCAGATTTATTGATTAAATAAAAGTATATTCTGCGATTGGTGTACCGGTGGAGTGCTTTATGCATAATTAAGTGCGAAAAGAAGATGATGAGAAGGATGATAAAATTTCATAATTAATTAAATATGAGTTGTTGGTTTTACCTTTTCTTAGATTTATGTCCTTGGTCGACAGGCTCTGCACAATAGCTGGTTAAGGTTCTCCAAGAACAGCCCGTATAGCAACATTCTGTAGCAACCCCCAAGCTCTTGACGTACCGCGTTTTATTGGCATTTTTGCCATAAAAGTCTTCTGGAATATATCGTTTGTAGATTAAGGGTTAGTTTTTATACATTAAACAACTAGTTTTTAAAATTTGTTTTATGTATTCCTAAGCACGGAAACATCTCATAAAATGCTTAAAAAAATCATAAAAATAGTTATAATTTGACTCGCACGAACTTACAAGTGATAAATTATACATAAATAAAATCTTTCTTAATACCCATACACAATTCCTCTTTCTTCTCTAACTCATATAGTGTCCATGCGGCTCGACTGTGGAATCATCTCCCATCCACCATCAAAGATGTTACTACATTATCTCTGTTTAAATCACGTCTGAAGAAACATCTCCTTTCTCTTCCTTAATCTCTCCTCCTTTCCTTTTTCCTCTTTCCGCTTTTTTCCTTTTCCCCATTGAGTAATAGTTTTGATTTAAGGTAATTTATAAACAAATACGTTTATTTCTATTTTTATATATTTTTAACTTTTTAATTTTTTTTTTCTTTTTCTATTGAATATGTTCTGTAACTTGAATTATAAAAATAAAACTTTTATTTTATTGGTTGGTTGGAAGAAATTGCCATTTGGCAATAAGCCCGCCAATGTACAAATAACATTAAGTAGAAAAAGTTAAATAAATAAAAAAAAATAAAAAAAATTAGAACAACAAATTAAAAACAGTTCCGGAGTTTTCGTAGAACCACTAGGCGGAAATGGTGACGTCACAAGTAAAACTGAAAGCGGAAATTAAAAATCTAAATAGTGGTGTTGAATACGGAAAAAATGTTCAGCTAAGTCAAAAACATAGTACAGTAATATATAAATTTTTAAAAAAATTCCAAACTTCCATATTGGTTATAATATTCACGCATAAAGTGTACATAGAGTTGAGAAAAGGCAAAGTATCTTAGCACAATGTTTTATTTCTGCGGCATAGAGTTAAATCATATAGTATGTAAAAATAGCTATTGAGTTAAATTTTTCATATTTTAAATGGGCCATAGAGCACAAGCAGAAAAATTTATTTATTTTTTAATACAGAATATGAAGGGCTTACTTGATTTTATTTTTAACTCAAATAAAGTATTCGCTCGTCAAGCTCGTAAAAAATAATTTATAAACTGTTTTTAATATCAAGATACGGTTAATTTATAAATACGCATTTCGTATCCGCGTTTACAAAGCAATTCTATCTTTTTGAAACATAGAGAGCAAGTACATATTGTATAGATATATGGTAGGATAGGTATTTTAAAAAAACATACATAATATTATGTCATCTCTAGATTTTAGATGATTTTGTTTTTAAAAATTTATATGTTTCTTGGAGACAAAAATATATTACAAGCGAAACATTCTGATTCATGAAAGTGTTTACTAATAACGAAAAAAACATTAATGATATAATTATAATACAGAGTCGCAAAAACAAAATTAAAGCCAAGCAAGGTCGCTAAGAAGAAGTTCTTGAATCGGAATGCCTTCAAAATTAAGTTTTTTATTTATTTTGGTGTTATAAAACTCAATCACTGCATACTAGGGAGGGCCGATAATTTTTTTCCGAATTTTGAAATGAACGGGGTCTAAAAAGTTGCCTTTTGGATTACTCAGAATGCAAAAAATATCAAAAATAATATTGGATACTACTTTTGGTCCTCAACCAGAGCTTGAAGTTTTCGAAAAAGTAAATTTTTTGGAGTAAAACGGTAGTCATTTCGTATTTAAGTAAGAAAATCAGTCTAATTAAATGTTATAATGTGCATTAAATCTTATTAAATAAGCATCTAAGGGCGTGAGTTGCACTTTGTTTTGTAATAAATGGGCAGCATTGTTTTAATAGGCCATTGTTTTCGTCAATATTAGCCAGGCGCCCGACGGAATTAGTTCAGCGGAGTGTAAACTTTTTCCATTTCGGTAGTTTTAAAGCGCGTTCGAATTTGTAATGTGATTAAGTTATTTCTTTACTGACACAAAATAATTTTATCAATATAGATAATTAATAAAATGTTCAGACAGTGATAAACTTCAAACTTCGGTTGAGGGCCAAAAGTAAAATGAAATATTTTTAAAAATAACTTTTACGTTCAATGTGATCCAAAATGCAACTTTTTAGACCCCTTTCACTTTGATGTCTAAAAAAATAAAAAACCTCATACATCATCGGCCCACTCTACTGCGTACTTATGTAATGGAAAAAAGCATACCTATATACATTTTATATTCGAACTCGTTTTTTAAAGTATCTAGGTATTTATGAATGTATGCAATGATCAATTTAAGGTAAGCGCCTACGTGTCCGCATCGTATCAAATAGATTTTAGAATTCTTTGTATAGTTTTTCGTACTAAGTGCATTTTATTTATTTTTTATTTTATTTTATTTTATTTAGAAAACATACAGTCATACAAAATCAGTATTAAAAACAACAATTTTTTAACATAAAAAGACCAATTAAGTTTTCATAAATTAAAAAGATATAAACATTAAATGTGACAAAAAATAAAAAATAAATAAGAATTTTAAGTGAAAAAAAGATAATTGTTGACATTTGCGTTTTCCATGGAGGTAATAAATTAAAATAAATAAAAATACCGAATGTACACTCCGAGCCATCCACGCACACACATGAACGCACATATAAAACATATACAAACATATACATTACATGCGGCACATATGCATAGCATAAACCACTCAAGATGTACATTCAGCAACTATCCCAAATAATCGACCCCATGAAGAAATTTTCTGTACAAATGCAACGTGCAGTTAAAAATGTCTACATCAATACTGAGTTCGTTATAATTTCTACAGGTGCGTCTAATGAATGAATTCGAGGTATAATTGTTTTTACAAGTTGGTACATAAAAAAGGGAATTTAATCTAGTATAGCGAAGAGGACAACGGAAACCAATATTTTGTAAAAGATACGGCGAATCAACTATGTTATTGAGAATTTTGAAAAGAAAAATTAAATCATATCTAAGGCGCCTTTTTTGTAGTGATTCTATATTAAAATTGATCAAAGATGCGCTGTAATCATTTTCAATGTTACCAAAACGATATTCCAGGCTCCTTATAAATTTCTTTTGAATGTTTTCAATTTGATTAATATATACATTATATTGAGGGGACCATACTAATGAAGCGAATTCGAGTTGACTTCGCACATAAGTATAGTAAAGAAGTTTTAATGTATTTGGTGATGAGAATGGCTTGGAGATTCGTAAGATAAACCCTAGAAGTCTGTACGCCTTATCTACTATTGTATTTATGTGATCTCTAAATAAAAGCTTATCATCCATCAGTACACCCAAATCTCTCGCTTTCATTGAACGATTGACAATTTTCCCAGATAGTTTGTAGTCAAATAGTATACTTTTTTTCTTTCGAGTAAATGACATGACAAGACATTTATCAGAATTCAATAATAACTGATTGTCCTTGCAATAGCAACAGATTCTATCTAAGTCAGCTTGAAGAACTTTGCAATCATTTATTGAAGACACAATTTTAAATACTTTATTGTCATCAGCGTATAGCAAAAAATTTGAGTTTTGAATGCATAAACTTATATCATTGATATAAATAATAAAAAATAAGGGTCCAAGATGCGAACCTTGAGGGACACCTGATGGGATTGGTTTAAATGATGAATTAAATCCCTTGAGTGAGACCGATTGACTGCGGTTACTAATGTAGGAACATATCCAACGATACAGATTCCCCCGTATACCGATGTTCCAAAGCTTGCGAAGTAAGACCAAATGACTTATTTTATCAAAAGCCTTTGAATAATCCGTATATAAAACGTCTACCTGAAAACCTGCATCCATTGTATTCAAAACAATATCGGTAAATTCACAAAGATTTGATTCAACTGACCGTTTCTTATAGAATCCATGTTGATTGGGATTAATATGTGGTTTTATAACATCGAAGAGCTGATCGGTTACTATATTTTCAAGGATTTTACTAAAAATGGGAAGAAGAGAAATGGGTCAATAATTTACTACAAGACTCTTATTTCCTTTTTTATGCACAGGTGTAATATTTGCCTTTTTCCATATTTCAGGAAACGTGCCTTCCTTTATTGATAATTGAAAAAGATAAGTAAGAGGACGCGCAAGCTGTTTAATACATTTAGAAATAAAAAAAGGGTGTATGCCATCAAAGCCAGCACCCTTGCTGACTTTAAGTTTTTTGAGATATTTTGTTACCAATGACTCATTTATTTCTATAGCATTAAGATCAATTACACTATTTTCTTCGGCAGGAACACTACAACTAGATGCATTAGTTTCCAAAAATTCAGAATGGAAATATTCCGCAAAAGCATTACAAATATTCTGACCTCTGCATTTACTGATCCGTATCGGACGGACCGCACTTGTACGATTAACTACCCGTATATAAAGAATTCTAAAAACCGTTTGATACGATCTGTTCGGTGCGTGCGATGCGGATATGTGGGCGCTTACATTAAAACAGATATATTCGAATTATAAACTTCCATCTGGTCGTGATTAAATTATAAGGTTAAGTATGTTAAGAGTCAGTTGAATGCGGATAAAAATATTTTAAAAACACATGAAAATAATACCCCGTATTTCTGAAAACGTAAGTAATTTTTAGAAAGCGCAAATGAAGAATTACTCACCAGCCCAGGCTGGAGGGTTGTATCCGGTTGCACCGCACGCCAGTTTCAGAGCGTCCGCCAAATGAGATCCGCAGTACTTGTTCCGGGTTGGTTGAGATATGGTTTCAGCAATCAGAGAGCTAGTCGTGATGACGATCATGAGCATGGTAGATAAATGCATTTTGAATATTGGCAATTAGATTCTCCCACAAAAAAAGCACTAGCACTTCACTTATTTTACAATATTCACTTTATCTGGCGTGGGGTTTTTACGCTCCTGAGGCTTTTGGCTCGAGTTTCTGCAACAAAGAGAAAACAAACAATTAAATACCGTAGTATATTTATAATCCTTGAGGGACGGTTGATTAAAAATTGGTAATAGTTAAACATCAGAAGTAATAATAGTTCAAATTAAAAAAATAAAAAAAAATTCTAACATATCTTATTGTTACTATTACTCCTGATTTTATTACTAATGATCAAGCGGTCCAAGGATGTGAAGATAAAGATATGACATTTTGATTTTCAATTTGATGACAAACAATACCCTATTTGTATATGCATGGTAATTATAAAAATAAACGACTTCGTGGCCAGTTGTGAAAAAGTATTATTTTTTCATACAAAAAAGATTATGATTTGAAAATTGTTACTTTTATTTTCTATTTTTAACTATTACTAATGATCAAACAACCCGTGCCTAAGATATATGGAAGGTTATCAGGTATTTATCTAAAAAATGGATAGTCACCAAAAATATTAATAAATCACTCTGCTCTATTCTATTTAATCAGTCGTTCTGGTGTTCTATATTCTATCACGTGTTTCTGGCAGTATCAATTTAATCGATTTCCCTATTTAAAATGATAGTTTTCACTGTACTATTTTCTAATTATATATGAAGACAGAAATTCAAGAGTTAACGCAACACAGGGCTTTTTGCCTCGTAGAGTAAGGGATATGTTATTTTTTGTAATGTGTATGTGTTATATAAATAAAAAAATAATAAAAACCTTAGAACCTACCTCACATGAATTTAATGTTATTACGGCTTTCAATAGTATCTAGTTACTTTTCACTACACCGCACGGTTAAAATTTATGGGAACCCAGTACCTTCTACCTACATTATTTATTTACTTATTTATACTTACGTCCAATTACATCATAAACAAAACAAATGAAGGCTAAATGATGTATCCATCATTTATAAGTTCTATTTTGGACAAACTACATACCATTTCCGGAGCCTCTTACAACCTACTAAAAAAAATCACTGGGTTCTCATTATATTGCGTAAAACAACACTGTTATCAATCACTTTCGGTACATTTACATTAAAGTGATATAACTCAAAGAAAAATCAAATGTTACGAAGTGAAAAATTATTCGATCATGCCGGTTTTTTCAATTATTAAAACTTTTTAAAACTCAATTCGAATCAATTCCATTGTACTGGTTAGTGCGTTTACCCTGTGTTTTTTTATCGCGCCGTGTTGATTTTTACTATCGTATGAAATGGGCTACTTTGTAAAAAATATTTTTAAATCACATTAAAATAATTATTTCTAATATTTCCTTGCTTTCACTAACTCATATTGCTTGCATTGTCCAGATTATAAAGAAGCATAAGTCACTTAACCAAATATTAGCCACTTTGCCTAGTAAATAACTTTAGCCAAACCAACGGAAGACAAATACAAAAAATGTTTTCTTGCGCGCTGTAAAAATTAAAGCATTACATTGTACCGCAAAGTTTCTTGAAAATGTCCGCAAAATTAAATATTTCAACAATAAAAACGCACTACTTTGAACTACGTCACTGGCTCGTATAAACCAACCAATGATATGAGAGCTGTGAAGGATAACCGGTTTGCTTTCCGTAAACAAACCAATCGGGAGAACTGACAGAGAAGAATCTTTGACGTCACCCGCGGAGTTATTTCAGAAATACAAAACTTTAAAAAAAAACGTAGCGCTGATAAAACGATTTATTAAAATATATATTTTTTTCAAAATTAGTTAAATAGTCTTTTTAGTAACAAATAATGATAATAAAAAAAACACTGAACTTCTTGATTAACCTTCCAGATATTTTAAAATGTATCAAAAGAAAAAAGTTACTAGCGGAATTTATTGAAAATACGTTAATAAAATATATTGTTAATAGATTAAGTTTTTTGACTGAAATTTCTTGATGGAACTGCATTTTAATTATAATAATAAATATTAAATTCCTTCACACGTGCAGCAAAGGCCAAAAATTAGATAAACTTGAAATTGTAGAAATAAATCGCTTAAAGAATTGCCCCGATACAATAATATTAAAAGATCATGTAACACACGTTCATTTCCCATTATTGTATCCATTAAAATACAAACAATGAATCTAATCGATAAGAATTAACTGCCGGGAATTTTGCTTTCAGAGAATCACTTAATTACCTCGGACCCGAGGACATAGCTGTCGATGGAACTACCAACCAGCGGCCCCTGTTATAGTTTTAATAAAACTTAAATACATATAATTCAAATGCATTTTCATTATAAAACTTCATAACATTATTTAATTTACACCAGTTTTCATAATAAACATTTAAACAAAACTTAAACTCATACAATTGTTATTGACTTATACTTAAATGATTTTAATTTAAACTCTTTTATTTTAACCCCTGCTTGCATTTGTATATAACATAGAAATTCGTTTAGCCTCCCACCAGTCTGACGATGTCAGTCACGACGAAACCCGGTCACTGGTAAAAATTTATAAACAAAAGTGGAATAAAAAAAATATATGTTGTGTTCATAAAACTTCCAAAACACGCAAATCTGATTTTCCTTCGTTTCCAAACTTTCAAATAGCGATTTCTCAAAATGATGGTTTTTGGGTTAGTGACTTTTGGCCGAACGGCGACAAACTAAAACCAGCGAGGTTTTTGTAAATCAAGAACTTTTCGCGCTAATTAAAGGATTGTTGCTCGACGATAGTTGTACCTATGCGTAATAAGGTTATCAAATTGATAAATATAATTTATTATGATACACTAAGTTTATACACATTTATTGTGTTTACGGAAATACCTACAGTATGCCTCGTAATCTATTTATTTTTTTAAAGGTTTTAAAAGGTCAAGTATTTGAGATGCAAATAATGCTCTGTTTCATCATTCCATGTCCGCTCCCTAATTGGATCATATGGTTTCCACAAAGAGCCTCCATGCATCTCTATCGGCTGCCAGCTCTTGTGCGTTTTTGCAAGTCAGGTTTTCGTGCCGAAGCTCTAACATAAACTGCCGACGAACAGTCAGCAGTGGACGTCCAGGACGTCGAGAACCTGATGCCTTGTAAAGTACGCAAGCGTGATTAAGGCTCTCCGGAGGCATCCGCAGTGTGTGGCCCAGCCAACCTCCGCTTGATGACAGTTGGCACCGGAGTTTACTGCCTCCGTTCTCTAATTACTTCATTCTTCACCCATGATTCTTCTAAGACACCTATTCTCGAAACTCAGCATTTTGCTGTTTTGGGCCCTAGTGAGGTGCCACGATTCGCATCCGTAGAGGAGGATAGGTGTTATGCAGGCGTTATATGGGTGGCATTTGGTTTTCACTGAGTAAATATCCTATCTTCAGACAGTCTTCATACTGTCAAATGTGGCGCTTGCTACTCCTAGTCGCACTGCCAGTTCTTTTTGTGTAATTTACATAAAATGATATTATACTTAGGATTGTAATTTTTAGAGTACATTGATATTGCTATAAATCATAGCCTCGGCACGTGTCATTAACTATAAATAATAATATAATCTATTAGGTATGAGTACATAATTTATCCAATGTAAATATTATTGTGAATAATATTTAAAATATTGTATTTAATTTTAGTAGTTAGTACCTACAAACTACGGTACTTCTCGATAATAAACATTAAATTTGAAAAACTGTGATAACTGTTTTAATTATATTTAAATTATGGCTTTATTGAATGTTTTCATAATGTATTAAGTTTATGATAGTCAACATTATAATAAATCGATAGAAAAATATTTTAATTAATGTTACTTAATATTAGTACTTAAACACTTTTTATGTCTACCAGTTTCGAGACGAACCCGTCTCTTCGTCAGGACACTATTATTAAACTCGGGCCCCTGCCTTCATTCCCTCCTCTATTTTTTCAACTATTTCTAAAACACTATAAAATATTTTCATAATCATTAGATAAAACATGCACTAATGTTTGTCCTTATCACTGCATGTGCTTATTAAAATGCATGCTGTGTTGGTTCAAAATTATTGTGCAACAACCATGGTGAAGGTGTATACTGGGTTTTGCATGTTGGTTAAATTAGTGTCCTGACGAAGAGATGGATCCGTCTCAAAACCGGTAGACATAAAAAAATCGGTTAGTGGTTTTATACAAATTTAATATTTAATATCATTTAGTAAACAATATTTACTTAATGACCGAAAAGTCAAGATTAATATGCTGCGCATAATAAACTTATTGCCTTTCTATAATAGTATATTTATTTTTAATAAGAATCCTTGGCATTTACTGTCGATAAGAATTTTATAACACATCTAAGAAATAATGTAAGTGACACTACCTACACAAAATTACCTAAATTCGTAATGTCATTATTCTTTTAAAGGTGCGATGATCTAATATTTTTGACAAGTACTGGATTTTCCCATAAAATTGTTTATTTAGGTAAAACTAAATATCCATATTTTTTTTATTTTTTTTTTTAATTTTAAAAATTGATTTAAGAAGAGTTTATTATAAATATTTTATAACATTAATTAAACTGTTTGACCACAAAGTTAATGCTTAAAATATTAATAATTAATATTGTTTAGTTTAACTAAGATTTTTCTTATGTATTCTTACAAATATGCGATATGCATATTACGCCGAAAATATTATTTATTTGGCTACTTTAAAATACCTAAAAAATTTTTTTTTCAAAGATAGAAATATTAGTGTTTTTATAATATACCCAAATTTTAAAATTTTTGTGGCCATTTTCAACGAGTTATTAACTCACTATTAGAAAATGGGGTGAGAAAATGAGTGGGGTTCGAACCTCGAACCTCTGGCCCGTGAGTTCACAACACTAGCCACGGGACCACACCCGATTCTGACGTTGACATTTTAACAAATAAAAAAATGATTGAATTTACAATTTATAAAGAAGGCGGTAGAAAAAAATAATCATTGATCAAAACAAAATAACATTACAAAAATAAATGAAAAACATGTTATAAAATAAATTCATCTTATCTAAACAGAGATCGCTTCAAAGCAACAAAATAATTTATTATTTCCTTAACACAATTACGTTAAAATTTAAACACGTCTACCTATATACAAAAGCAAAGATTGGCTTTTTTATGTCTTGATAATTTTATAAATGTTGCTAACATGTAGAAGAATATTATAATTTTCGGATGAGATTAAGAATGATAGTAAAAAATATAAATGTCCACTTACAAATGCTGTTGTTTACATGGCCCCATCAATTTTTCTTTTTTACATCGCTTAAACTGTCATTATGTATGCAATACTCTCGAATTCTTAATGCTACCAAGTCTTCAAATAACCTCTTTTTATAGGTTCTGACCGTGTTGCTCGAGAGTCTAAGATTTCAATCGTTTCATCAATCAACCACTAGAGTTTTTCAATTCAGATGAAAGCATGGTGACGCGATAGGGTTTATATTACTAGGCTCGGTTTTTATCTACAAATTATTTTGGAGTGGCGATGAATAGGCAACATTTGTTGCTATAGTAGGCTCGATGCCACAAAACTAATTTTAGATCAAAGAAGTGTATAAAGAAGCACTACTTTACAGTGAAAACAGGCAGGGATTTTAAAAGTAAATAGCATATTTTAGTAACATGCTTTTTAATAGTTTTTTTTGACCGACAGGATTTTGACGCAATATACATTTTATTTAGGCAAATACTGGATTTAAACCCCTTAATTGTTTAACAAGATTTTTTGATACTTCAAAGTCAAAGTTTAGGAAATTTCAGGCCATATTAAGTGATTTGTTAGTGTGACATTAGTCATCTTAATTAGTTAATTATTTTTAAATATACTTACATAATGGTTTTAATTAATTTGCAACATAAAAAAAATACTTGTCTGCATAGATATCGTTTTAGTTAAATTATAAATAAATTAAAATCGTAATAATTTTTGTACATAATATAATTTTTCTTATATATTATGAATACATATTTTTTAATTTTTTTAATTAATTGATAAATATTATTTTAGTGGCAGGTTGAATATTTTGATACTATTGATTTTAAAAAAAATAACGTTTTTTTATAAGTCGTACATAACTGTGTTAGTAAACCGGAAACAAGTGTAATGTTGTAACGTGGGGTTCGAACTTCGGATCTCTTCTTCCAGAGTCCTTAATTATAACATGGGGTCATGACCTGGCCTACATTGAGATAAATAGTATTTCAATAGGCACTCTAAAACAGCGTTTATTTATTACGTACTAAGTCTAGAGACTTTTCAGTGGAACGCAGGTTTAATACAGGTATTTTTTCAAACAGGTAATTTTATATGAAAAAAACGATAAAAAGGTAATAACACAAATTCGCACATACGTATGTATATGTACCTACCGTCCTACTTACGTTCATCCATACTTAGTAACCATAGAATTAAGAATAGTCCAGAAACCGCATACGCACATCAAACAAAGGCGACTAAACTACTCATATATGAGTAGGTTTACGTTTTGACCCATTAGTTTCTTTGTAGACGTCGCTCAGTACGCAACTCCTGATTTGAATTCAACTATGCCGTGTTGTGTCCCTTTAAAGTGTAGAAATACTGCTAGGTCCTAAAGAAACAAATGAATGTGTATGTAACAAATGCATTACTTGAAAATTGAATTATTTTTCCATCTGTCAGATTGTCGAAGAAACAAAATAAACATTTCGTTAGTGTTGCCAGGGTAGTAAATTTTTTTACCCTACTTTGCTCATCTAATGAGAAAACTAATGTAAATTGGATCTCGGATTAAACAACTCTATCGTGGACATTTGACCGACATTATTTTTAAAACATCTTTTATTATTTAACATGAAATACAAATATCCGTTTTATGACAAATAAAATTTATTTTATATTTTAAGTTTAAAGTTTATTAATTCAATTACTCTTATTAAATGGCCCTTTACTTATCTACTCTGTTGTGTCAATCAATATTTCCGCGTGTACAATAAAATTTTAGAGAAATTAACAGATTGCTTTTTTTACCTTACATTTGTGTTAAAATTATATTTTTCCCCATACATTACGCAGCGCATGCGCGCGGTGAAAGTGAGGCATAGTGGGGGCATTATTAGACACAGTCTGATGTATTCAAATACGATTCTACGTTCCTTCTGGACTATTTTTTATTCTGTATTAGTAACATTTAAAAATGGAATTATTATTATTTTACCTAATACTTCAATTTTCCAAAAACCGTAAATAACTTGTACATAGGAATCAAGTTTTGGGGGAGTGGGATTCGAACCTTAAACCTTTGATACGTTAATCCGCACCCACATATGTCAGGACCATAACCCGGTTCAAATGTGCATTCGTATACATACACAAATACATATACATGCACAAATACATATACATACACAAATACATATACATACACAATGTTTTCTTATTTTTTCGTAAAATTAATGTTCTTTTTATGAATAATACGACAGAAGACAGGCGCTGTGGAGCAGTTGGTTAGATGACCAAATGTGAAACTAGTGTCGCGGTTCGAGTTCAGCTAGTTGTAAGAAAAACATTTAAGAAATATCTTTCTCAATTATTTTAATATACTATTCAAATGAAGCAAGTATTTTATTATTTTATTTGATCTTCCGTGTGACAAAATGTCCCCGGGGAATTATTAAATAATAATAGAATACCGCATCCCTTTGACACCCCTTTGAAACTGAAGCCGAGTATTTTAGGGTTGTATCAATAATTGAAAAACCCTAAAACAGCCCGCAGTGCATGGAAAGCGGAAATGTTGGAACATTGCATTATCACAGGATATTAATATTTTGTAGTAGGAAGTGTAGATAAACCCTTATAGAAAATCTTATTAGTTAAAATCAATAACGATGAACAAGTTTATTATATAATTCAAATAGGTGAGAGTGAGCTTGTATTAATTGTGGAAATTTTTGGTTAAATTGTGATTCGATTGTAATCATAGTCGAACATGTCTGTTCTGGTATAGTAAATCCATGCATTTGCGTTTCATTACTATTCTGTCACATATTGGCACGTTTATGATTACATGTTACGTCAACATTTGTTTATTTATTTAAAGCAGAATGAATCAGTAACACAAACACGTTGCCGGAATATTTTATTAAAGATTTTTGGTACAATGTTTATATTCTGTAAAACTGTTAATTTCGAATATTTTTTTGGGTATCTTTAAGATACTGCCTCGATTCTTCGAGGCATTGTGTCCACCAACCGCCGGAGATCTTTGGATATGATAACCCTGAACCACGTGTGGATGATGGCCCCGATCAACTCCCTTTATTGTTTGGATTCCAACGAGACACCGGCATTTTTAATTTTAACCACAAACTTTCAATGGGATTGAGGTCAGGACTATTACCAAGTCACGGAAGGACAGTGATACGATGGTCACTGAACTACTTATTGTTGCTTCGCACGATGTGATATGGTGCACCATTCTGCTAAAAGATGCGCTGCTCAGAATTTCCTTCGAACAAATCACCGATAGTGGGCAGTAGTTTTGGCCTTAAGACCACATCTTGATATTATCGGGAGTTGATATAACCCTCAATGAGTGTCAGATATGACACTATGACACTCGCGAGGTGTTTCATGGTGGCCGTGGTGGCCGTGGTGGCCGTGGTGGCCGCGGTGTACTCAGGCAACCAATCTTCGCCGGGTCGATGATGAACAAACCTGACGTCATTACTATCAGAGATGCAGATGCTAGTTTCGTTACTTTAGATAACTTTGACCCAGTTATCTTTCAGATTCAGCGAATATCTAGATCCGTTAGTTTTGAGTTTTTCTGGTTCTTTTGGCAGTCTTCTTGAATCCAGTTGCTTCGTACCGTTGATAGATTTTCCTCACAGCACACTTTGTGGTACCGCTACCTAACTTGTTGGCGTTATCTTCGTAAGAATAATCTTCATCGTTGCCTTTCTACTTTTATTCGTTGACGATCAGCAAGTTTAGGCATATTTGGGGCCATTGTTTCTTAATACTCGAACATTTACCGCACTTTAATACAAGTGAAATGGGTTATTTCTACTTCAATAACATGAGTTTATTGAAAGGGGTAATTAAATTTTCTTGTAGTTTTTGCTAAAACTCCCCTGATTGGTGGTCACTACAATCTCACGTACCTTGTCGAAAGGTCTTGCAAAAAGTGTCATTTTATATCGCTAATGCACAAAAATGCAAATCTGTAAGTTGTATGGCCTTGGTGAAACTCAGGTATTATTCTTTTATCGAAGACTGGCAACAACTACATTTTTTTAAATATGCTTAATGTCGTTTGAAAACAAAATATATAAAAATAATACAGTAAATCTCTGATTTAGCACAACCGAACAAAAATATTTAATCAATATGCCTAATGAATTTCAATTTGACTAAAAGTTTTCACAATTAATACCACTAGTTTACAGGTTCTGTGAGAATTATAATCTATTTAACGATAAAAGAAGTTTAAACTTTTTTAAACCAAATACTCTAGAAGAAAGAAGAAACGTAATAGGCTTTACCTGGGCCCCGATTAAAATGGAAAGTTAACTGGGTAATCTTCAATTAAAAAAACGTTAATACAATCGTCAGTTTGTATTAACGTTTGAATAAAATTTGTCAGTAATATGATTGAACAGGAACATGATTGAAATGAAACAAAATTGAAAATATACGCATTTGCGTAAAGGAAATTCGATTTTATTTTATATAAAATTAAAAATAACTCTGTTTACTTCCCATTGTAATCGGGGCCCAGGTCATATAAAATGATTATCTACCACCTTGATACAACTCTTATCAATAATATTAATATACACTCTAACCCAAGACTATGTAATCCGGATATATTCAGAGTTTATCATTTCTCCTCCGATACAGAATATCATAATCCACTATCTCGCATGTGTAGCCATTACACACAGCCACCGCGAAAAACATTAATATCTTGGAGATTCTGTCTTCAAAAGGAAGGTTTTGCCGTAACGTATTTTAGCCATCAGTTCAACTTTTGTATATATACCTGCCAAGCTGCCAACCTGCCTTTGGCTTTTATTTTGTTCATGTCTCTAAGTTTTTTTCTCAACATTTATGTTTTATTTAAAGGTTTCGTTCATTTTATTTTCCTTTGATTCTTGTAACTCGCATGCTGTGGACAGTTACAAATAAATACTTCCCCAGTTACATTTTGTTCTGCATGTGTGTTAAAGCGTCATTTGTAATTTTTTATTTTCCCAAAAATAAGATAGAGAAATAAATAAAAAACGAATTCATGAACCTGTACATTAAAAACACACGTTTAGATCAGCAATCTTGTCTTGTGGTGTATGCCGTATAGGTGTGTTTAATCACTTAATTGCCTCTTGTAGGCGATTACAATTGAAATAAATAGCAAATCCTGTTCATGTTATCATTATCACCAAAACGTGGGTTATCATATTCAGACAAGTTAATTAGCAGACCCAAGCTAATGGCTAAATATGGTTTCATTTTTAATTTTCAGATTCACCACGGCCGCAACGGAGGTAAAATTTATGTGAAAAAATGGTTTGTTTTTCTTCGTCTTCGTCTTGCTCAATGATGAGTGTCATGGTTTGCAGGGATTTAAGGCACCGGTGTATGATAGGCCTTCAACTTTACTCTGCGTTCAATGCTTAATAAAAAATTAAAGTATTTCTGTCCCTGTTACTAGCACCTTTTCGAGGTTTATTTCGTTATTTCTTGCAATATCTCCGAAATAGGATAGAACACCTTTTGACAGATTTTCGCCTTACAAAAATCGACGTTTCCGTGTCCCGTTTTCCTCACCCTAAAACTTAACTGACTTGGTTTGTTTTTTTTTTTTAAAGAAAGAGTATCAAAATGAAATTTTCTGTAATCATATTTATTTATTTATGCTTTATTAAGTTAGTTAACATCTTAAGAACTAATATAAACTTTTAAAAATACTACAATTTTTTTAATCAAAATTTCTCAATAACATATTTTTAAAAATATTTATTTAAATTTTTATTTCCTTTATTTCTTCAGGTACATTGTACAGCTTCCATCCCTTGTACAATGAGTTTTAAGATTCTGTTTTTTTCCTCATTGGTAATCTTATCTTTTTTTTACCCCTTGTTTCATATGTATGACATTGTTGGTTAAATTTTATTATTGTTTTTATTTTATTCATCCCCTTAATTATTTTATGTATAAAAATTGCCACAAATTTGTACATCGTACGTCCGAAGATGGCCGATAAAACTAAGCGCTATTTGGGTTTTTGGAATAAAAAACAACTTAGCAAAAAAAAACAAAGACAGAAGTGTTTAAAAAATCATTGCTCTAGTGCCATAATCTAGGAAAACATACGGGAATACGTTTGTATGAAAAAATCAGACAGCGTTTCCTTTTAACAGCACACTTTTTTTTGCATGTGAATAATATGCTTAAAATACATTATAAGTGCCAGCCCCGGGGCAATGAAATATTGCAATGTTACCTTTCAAATACATACTTTATGGCGAACTTTCCAGGAATCAAACCCGGGACCTCAAGCTCGGTAGGCGTTGGCAAACGCGCCAACGACTGCATCACGAGTCTGACTAATTAATATCTACTCTATTTCCATTACTTTTTTACATGAGATAAGTCATCGATTCGAAAACACTATTTCAGAAGTTTGGTTCTGTATCACGCACAGAACTGTATTCTTCCCCCCGTACACCGGCAAAGAAGAATACAGTTGTTACAAACGTATTGCACAATTTTTTTACCAATCTCATTCTCATCATCATCATCTTATGCGCAGCAGATAGCGCACAGGGCACGCAGATGCAGCGATTACGCTTCATATGAAGTTATGTTTTTGTCGTTTTTGGCATCCAATTAATAGCCACGAGTCTCTTTATTACAAATATTTGTTCTTTATTACTTATATTGTGTTCAAATTGCACCTGCGATGGTATTCTAAATCTTCTCTACCCCCTAGAGAGTGATTAAGTAGGATTTTTATTTTTTGAATGTGACGACACTTTGGTTCACATAATGGCCACACTGATGATAAAACGTCAAATGGTGTATGAAACTGCATCAAAAACAGAAATAAAACTAATACGGTTTGATCAATTCAAACTAATCAAACATGTGTAATGGGTAATGCTTAGGGTCGTAATTATGTTCTAAATGAAAATCATATTTATTATCAGTGTGGCCATATATAAAACAAAAATTAGTCGCATGGAAAAAATAAATATCCCTAAATTAACCACTCTCTAGGGGATAAAAGAGATTCATAATTGCACCCCTGACCGATAGTTAGTAATAGCGTAAGTCCAAAATTTACGTTTTTAAGTTAAGTATGCAGAAATAGTCCTGAATATATTTATTATCCGCATATTGAGTATGTTCAATGGTTTATAATTTTTATTGGTTTATAGACTATTAAACTAAGCTAATTAATTTTTTTTTATTTTTATATTTCTGAAATTACTCCGCGTGTCTCAAGTCCAAGTCTCAAGTTCTCTTCCGCTTCTTCTCTGTCAGTCCTGCCAATTGGTCCGTTGACGTAACATGAACCGGAAATCTTTTACAACTATCTTGTCATTGGTTGATTCATATGATTTGGTGACGTCGTTCAAAGTGGTAAAAATTATTCTTACATTTTAAGAACCTTTGCAGCACTTTTATTGCGCGTAAGAAAACATTTAAATATCCAATTTCCCGTAGGGCTGAACTTCCTCATTAACGGCATAAAAAGCAAAAAAGACTACTTATTTATTAGTATTTTATTCAAATTCAAGATGGCCAATATTATTTCTGAAAAGCTCAAGTGAGTAAACTTTATTTTGTGCCTTTGTTTTTGCGAATGAATGACAATTGAACGTAGTTATGTAGAAAGTAGCCAGCCATAGAAAAGTGAAACTGAGATAATAGCACTTTTGTGAAAAGACTGAATAATCGAATCTACACAACAGTTGGAATGTTTTTGACTTCAACAAATAATAAACGATGAATACATTCGTTTTTTTTTATATTACAAACAAAAATATAGTTATTAATGTGACCAGTTTGAATGATTTAAAAAGTACCGTAAGATTTTTCTAGTGCTGTGGGTGTTTTCTGCAAAATTGAGAAATGGCGTTTTGGTGATCGACACCAATTTCGGAAGGTGTTTTTTGTATAAAAGCGGTCTGGCTGTTTTTTGGCAGAACATAGAATTGACCTTAATGCACCCGATAACATCAATATCTCATTTTTTCAAAATTGTGGACGGCTGCTTTCTGCATAACTACATTCAATTTGGTGATATCGAGGGCGTGTGTAAAACCGTTCTCTGGAAAAATGCGTTATTTTCTTAGCTTTACGATTCGGGGGTGTTATAGAATGATTTTGGTTTCCAATATTGTGCAATTTATTGTACCATTTATTTCACCATGTAATAACCACTTGGTTTTCGTAGTATACAATTATACTTTTACAATACATGCGAAGGAAAAAAATTCTCGTAATAATATTATTAACATGATTTGTTTCCTTGTATATTTTATTTTATAATAATCTACGATTAAACAGTCGTGCAATATTGTTTAATGCGCGTTTTTATAAATGCATCTCTATTAATTGAATTATAAATAAACTACGTTACGTACCAACATTTGCAAAATGAGTGTTATCTCAGTATATTTTTTAAACGACTAGATATTGTAAAATAGGTCAAGTGTGTATAATAAGTAACTATCAAAGCACAATACTTTATTTTTTTGACAAAAAATATTTTGAGCATAAATAATTATTATCTGTTCAACAGAATACCGTTTTTCTGCCGGAACAAACAAAACATTTTTCAAAAACACTTACAACCTATTTTTATTATAGATTTGTTTTAATAATACTCAAATCATGCAGATAAATCATAAATTTATTTAAAATTATCGGTGTAAGTTCATAATAATTTACTATTACAAAAACTAAGATATATAATATTAAAAAAATGTCTTCTTCCAAGTATTGGAGAACATGATTTTACAAAAAAAAAGGTAAATGTATTTTTTATACTTTTATAAATATATTTTTATTTAAAAATTAATTAGGTTTGTAATATTTTTCAAGATTTCGTTGTTTATTATGTAATGAAGTTTTCCAATTTATACTCTTATTGCAAGGTGTCAAATAAATAAATACGAAAAAAAAGCAAAAATGCTTATTATTTAAAAATAAAATGGAAACGACAGCGTACCCTTTTTATTATGCGAGTATCATAAACATTTTGCTAACGACAGAGTTGGCACATTATTTTTTTAATTCAAATTGAATACATTTTTAGGATACAAATATTACTTGATTTCTTCAAAATGTATCAGTGGTACACTGATTTCATTTTAACCTCTGTATAGGCACTTTTAGTTGTATTTCTGATAAAAATAATTTATAAATGTGTTTACTCACGATATTACAAATTAAAATACAAGTACTGATAAAATTACGGTTTGAATACCTAAATATTTTAATTTATGCGTTAATGTCATCGTTCTCATAATCGTTAGCGAAACAAATCGGAGAGGGTCATGACAAAAACAGCCAATACCATCGCTAGGATCCATACTGTGCATACATATGTACACGTACAAGTCGTACAACGCCATTTCAATCAAAATGAGGCGGAATAATCTTCACTTGATTTCCTTTCTCAGGATTATTACTTGGAGTAGCTATAGAGTCGAAAACACTTGTCATGGGTTCTGGTTCTATTTCACACACATAACTGTGTTATTTATCAAAACTTCATTCCTTTGGATGCTTTTTTGAAGGAAGAAGAACGCAGACAAAAAGTAGTACACGCCATATAGGCGCATCAGAAAGGCGTTGCTTTATTATTTACCTTGCTTATAATATACAAGGTTTATATATAAAAAGGTGGATTTTTCTGCGATTAAATTTCTTTAAATTTATCAAATCTGTTAGGATCAGGACGGATATACTTATGTGGACCAATCGGGAACTTCTTAGCATTTGCTCATATGGAGAGGAAACCACTTAAAACCCTTCAGGAGAAGCCGGCCTGTTGGCAGTGTCAACAGGCCTTCCGTTTCACTAAAGGAGTGTTCGGCATTTTCTTCCCTACTTTGGTTTATTTTAATCAAAGGCTGCCTGCCCATAACGAATAATAATAAATAATAATATCCTCTCTTACCCACCTTTATTCATTCAAATTATATATACAGGGTGTGGCGTAATCAATAGATAACCTTATATCTACGAATATGGGACATCATAATAGTTCAGAAAATCTACATTTTTGTTTTGTAAAAATCCCACAGTTTTCGAGTTATTCGACAATTTTTTAAATTTTCAAAATTCACACACTCTTTTCCGTAGTGAAATTGCAAATCAATGAACAAAGAGTCGAGCAGAACACCTCAGTCAATCAGCTACGGGAGCGTCGACAAAGGGCTGCACAATAAATATTATGATGAAAACCGGATATGGGCGCAGGATCAAACAATCCATTAGAAAGCGCAAAGCATGTATTAGAGCTCGTGGTGGTCACTTTGAACACCTGCTATAAAATTTAATGTAATTCTTTAATTTTCATTTTGTTTCGTTTTCTTTCTTCAATAAATTTATTTGTAGTGAAATTAACATTTTAATGTTGTGTGTTACCATATTATTATTTTGTTACTATATTATTACAATCATAATTACCATAACTTTATGTAAATATTATTTTGTCACAAAATGAGTTTGTTGTAACTCCTGGGAGTACAAAAAAAATTGTATATTTTAATAAAAAAAAATAAAAAGTGAAAATTTCAATTATTGTAGTAAATTTTAGCATAACTATTAATGATTGATGCATATACTTAAGAATATTCTTTTATTGAAAGCTGAAAATGTTGTGTGTTATATCATTTTAGGATCTTAATAAAATAGGCAAATTATTTCTTAACTGGTCAATCAGGTGGCCGTAGATTTGTTTACGCCACAAGAGGTCAAATTTACGAAAACAATGAGCAAATCATTAATTAAACTTGAAGTTGATTTTTTTCTTTAAACAAAAACTATCCCTGAGACACAAAAATTGCAGCTAATATTTGACAGCACATTTATTCAAAACTACCATTTAAAAGGCAGGTTAAGAAAAATCCTTGATTTGCAATCATACCATCGAAAAGAGTGGCGAAGGTTGTTATTCTCTTGAAATTTCAAATGTCGAATATCTTGAAAACTATGCGACATTTACAAAACACACTTTTTGATTTTCTAAACCATGATGATGTTCTCTATACGTAGGGATAAGGTTATCCATTCATTTCGCCACACCCTGTATATGTGCATGAATGAATGATAGAATATTCGTTATTTAGATTGAAATTAATTGTATTAGAGAGAGAACATATTTTTGAGAGTGGAAACCAGTCAAAAGGTCACAAGCCCTTTAGGTTAAACGACTTCCATAATTTCCCACTCAAAAATGTTTGACTTCATTGTTGCAATTTTGATATTTCTTTTTGAATTTAATTTTTTCCCTTCTTTCTGTATCCATAATCAATGTGAATGGGAAATCTGTAATTTGTTTTCAATTTTTTAAAATAGTTTTCTTATACCCTGAATTTATTAAATGAGTGCATGATTTCGATTACAAATAAATAAATAAGTATATTTTTAAATGAATATTGTTTATTTGTTTTCTTATAGTTTTATACAGGCAAGTGGTTATATAGCGAGTTCTCGTATTGTATGCAACATAACCCCCTCTGCATAGATTTATATAATATCGACGCTGAAAGGATAAAAGTAACCAAGTTACATGTAGCAACTTTACAGAGGAGCCAATTAAAGTTTTTATTTTATTTTATCAATTACAAAATCGCATACATACGTATTATTTTGGCGTGATTAAAACATAATTTAAATGAAAATTCTTTGTTTTTTCATTATCATTATCAAATTATCAATTTAAAAAAAAACTTTTATTGGCTCTTCCGTAAAGTTGTTATATGTCGCTAAGTAACTTTTTTCTATCCAGCGTCGATATGTATAAATGATTATTTTTATACTAGAATATTTTATGTATTACAAAATCGCAAAGTATTTTTAAAAACCTTTTACGTAGCATATTTTTCGATTTGCATTAATTTACTGAAAAATTCAAAATCTTTGTCAAATACAGTATGTGGTATTCTGTGAATTTATTATTGTACCGGGTAGGATATAATATTAAGCTACATTGCATGAATAAATAGGATTTTGGGCTTTACTTAGAACCTCACGAAATGACGCTTACATCAAGGAAAATGTTTTCTTTGGTCATTTTCCAAGTAAGGCGATAAGTTGGATGTGCAAAGCCCGTCTTACGTGGATCAGGAAACTGTACGTTAAATTAGTCAGTGATTGTACTATTGTGTGGAGTGTATTGAGTGCTGCTAGCAGCGTAGTGTACGTGTCGCGGTGAAATTAAATAGCCGTAATTTCGCGCCGAAAAAAGTAGTCAGAAAAAGTTTAAAGTCAAATAATTTTTAAGTTTTTATCAAAACGAGTCTTGTATGATACCTTTTAATGCAACGAATTTTGTCCACTTTGTCGAAAACACAAAAATCGTTAAACTTTTTTTTTTTTTAAATTCACTACTTATCGTGCAATTGGCCCATGCACATTTTTATTATGCACTTAAACCAGCGCACTTTGTGCGTGATAAATCTTGTATATTCTCTACTCGGGACTTTTCTGCTAATAATTTCTATTCCTTGCACTCCCGCTTGTATTAATTTTTCATCTATTAAAATCTAAAAAAAGAGTATTTTATATTTTTGTCGTTGAACTGTTATTTCTGTATTGTATTTTTTAGTAGACGTAACGGCTACAATACGGAAGCATAGTAAATTATTGCATAGTATCAATGGATCATTTGTGCGTTTTTTCTGTTTTTTAAAATGTAAAAAATAACAACAGATGTACTTCTATTTATTTTGTTTAATTCAATAATTAAAGATATATATATGCATGTGAAATTGTATCCACGAATACCTTCAAATTATATGTATCTTTGATAAATTACCTTAAAAATTAAATTTTACCAATTCGTTCAAACTGAATTAAAACTAATTGACAAATGGATAATTTAAAGAAAGTGGGTACATGCGCTTTTATGGCTGTCGCATGACTTTATTATTTTGAATAATAGGTATCGATGTTGAAATATTTGTTCGTCTGAATTATTGTAGAATTAATGAAAAATATTTTTTTCGTTAGAATTCAGTCTAATAATAGTACTTTCAAAGGTAAAAACTTAAAATACAATCAATTTATTGTTCTAGTAACGTGATTTTTAAGCTGTATTTTGGCTCAATGCAATGATTGGAAAGAAATTATATTTCAACGCGTACACTATACAGGTAATCATGTTAAATTATCATTTCTACAATACTCAAATAGTATTTCTTTTAATAATATACTATAAAACGACAAATGTTTAATGAATAAACGGAAAAACAAGTATTTTGTCCCAAGATTCTAAAGAAAGTAGAAATTCCTACTTCATTACCGCTTTACCGTGGTGAATTTGTAAATATTCAACTATAAGGAGCTTGTTATTCTATACTTGGGAGTACCAGACGTCATACTAAGCCACCATTTGCAAGAAATAATTGCTAATATCGTACTAGTTAACCGTGAAACTTTGGTTAGTGACCGCGTCAGAAAAAATATCCCGAAACTGACCAAAAATTTGTTCAATTAAAAAGTTAAGAACATCTATTTTACATGTTGCATTAGTTTAAGACAGTGGTCGGCAAACCACGGCTCGCGAGCCGCATGCGGTTATTTAGCTACTCGAGTGCGGCTCACAGCGGCTACAGCCTACAAAGACAGCAAAATAAAATATTAAAGTTAGTATATGACCTACCCTATCTAACACCAACTAAAGAACTTTTTAAACAAACTAAACAATTAAATGTAACTGACCTCTTTAAACTAGAATCCTTAAAATTTATTCATAAATTAGCCACTGATGTCATTGTAGACGAAGAATTAAAACTTGAAAAAAACTGTAGTAAACATGAACACAATACGAAAATATCAGAAAAATAGCATAAACAACCTTCTAAAACGAGAAAAGGACAGTCGAGACTAATAAACCATGGACTGAATTTATACAATAAACTACCAGACAAAACTAAAAAAAAGACTGAGAAAATCTTTAAAAAAGATGTTAAAAATATTAGTATTACAGTAGAATGAAAAATTTTTTTTTTTGTTAAATTATGTAACCCGTAAGGGTTTATCAATGAGAAATTTAAATAAAAAAAAAATAAAAAACTGTGTTTCGTAAAGGAGTGTCTTTATTTTATGAACATTATTACTTATTTATTTCTTGATCATGTGTCGTTTCCTCCATTTTCTTACTTTTAGTTAGATATTAGGGTAGGTAGAAAGAAATTGCCTTAAAGCAATATGCCCGCCCTTATATGAATATATATTGTATATGTATATAAAGTGTCAAATAAAATAAATAAATAAATCCAGTGAGGTGGAATTCTGTAACCCTAATCTAATCAAGCTTGTATTCCCAATATTCCCGTGACTTAAATATCTCTAATCATTCGGGTCCATATTTTTTTACTCATATAAAGGGCTTTATATTCTGAACTGTACTGATCACGGATTGCGCATGTGAATCATGCAAATTGCGGTTTGTTAAGTGGTGAAGTGTCATTTGTCGAGCGTAATGGAGGACTTAACGGAGATTTGATTGCGGTGAAATAAGACTCACCATTGTTATCATTCTTCTTTCCGTACCCGATGGTTCATAGGGCGCTACATGGATATTTCAATTACCGTGTATCTCTGTTGATAATTAACAACACATATGTTGTCAAACTTATATAAATAATCAACTAATATTGTTTATAAAAAATATTATTAATTATATCCATGTTCTATATTAGCATGCACGAATTACCACTACCATTTAAATATTGTATACCTTCAAAAGCCGGCAGCGTCAGGCCGTTTTCACACTGCAGACAAAATACTCTCGGCACGATATCAATTTCAATTTTCAATTTTATTTGTTCATATGTATGTACATTACAAAATTAAATATCTTAATTCATACATATGACAATAATGAAAATAAAAACGTAAAATTAGGTAAATATAAGAATAACACATAAGTATACATAATATCCAGAGAATAATATGTTAAAAAAGTAAGAGAATCTTGTAACGAAAAACTCCCTCAGATACGTGAAAAATGTCAATGTCCAAAGTAATATTGTTCAATATAGAGATAGCCCTTCCAATAGGAATAACCATTGGCAGGTTGGTCTTGTATATTGAAATGTGAAACAGTCTATGCTGACGCTGTCTAAGGTCATCCGGAACATAAAAGTTAATGCTTCGCGTGATTTCAGGGTTGTCAAAAAATCGATAAATTAATAAAGGGCGGATTGATTTTTATTCTTTTTATGATTTAAAAAAAAATTTATTCATTAATTGGTATTTAAACTCCGTACTCGGGTAGACAATTACCACAATTATTAGAGATATTGCGATGTTGTTCATTTCAATAATTAGTTATTGTATTGCCATTGTCTAACATAAAAATAAATAAAAAATTAGACTGATTTTGTGATTAGTAGTTCTAAGATCTCTTTTAATTATAATTTTGTAACTTATTTATTAATTAATTTCATTTATTCATTTAAACTTACACTCCTTAATTCCTTTTTTTTCGTTTTATTTATTTTTTATGAATAAAACCAAATATTATTTTCCCAGGAGTTATAAAAAACATTGGGACCGAACATTAAAAGTAAACATTTTTATGACAATACATAATATAAATTAATACAATCCAAAGCAGTAAGAAAACATAATATGAGAAACATAAAACACAGCATTATGCACTATCTAAATAAATAACATTAATAACTATTACTATCAAAAAGATTTAACTATTTTTTAATTGAGACACTTTTAAGTTTGCCATTCGACTTTTCATTTTTTCGTTCATCGAACAGTTTATTAAATTCGGCATGGCCAATGTTTTCCAGAGGCTTTTTGCCGAGCTTTGTTTGTTAAATTTAAAGTTCCTTGAGTGTAAATTCAAGAACTGTAACATGTAAGTTATATGTATAAGATAAAAACGTACCAAAAAGCTAAAAAACAAAACAAATTTACTCATTAAATTTGTACCTTTTGTTTCATTGTGTATTTTATTTAACACTTATTTTAATGAACTCACGAGGTTAAACAATAAAAACGCCTAATATTTGTCATTTTTAAGCAACTTTTAGCTTATTTAACTATGTTTCGATTTCAATGTCGGCTGAAACTATAACAAAATCCAAAATTTAGTTTCGGTTTCGGCAAAAAAAATTGTTTCGGTCTGTCACTAAGTACTAACCAGTACATCACGAGGCCGACTAATCTCCAATCGATTTCCCTTTGCAAAAGTTTTACATGTTGGTAAAAACTTAGTAAATAAAACATAAAAAGAAAATAATAAATAAGTATCTATCCACCCTAATTTTACCGGGCCGTGTGGATTGAGACGATACCTGTGAAATGGGTCATACGATCTACTATATACCATCATATCTTTTTTTCTTCATATAATATTATGTTATGTTATGGTGTCCTTAAAAATCCCACAGGGCGTGCATAAGGACAATTAGTAAGTTCTCAAAATATAAAATCGCTATTAACTCTTAAAATACTGTGGTAAATAATCCTTTGCGCGCGGTGATATAACATCGTGTTACCACTAGTAAAAGACGGAATATTCTAAAGTTCAGACATTTGAATAAAATGGAAAACATGGAGACTACTGTTTAATAACTCCTTTTCCATAAATTATGGGAATAAACATATAATTTAACCCTGTTATAGCAAAATAAATTGAAAATCACAAATACGCCGCTCATGTTACGCGCGTGCGTCCCCCATCATTGTCATTAACCGACTGAAGACTAAATCTGTTTTAGATGACACCCACCGCAGAACAGCGTCTCACTCTTCCTAGTTATGACTTCTATCTTCATGCTTTGTCTTGTATAAGGTATCTGTATATATTTGTTGCTGAATTAGCGAACATTCATGTTTCGCGTAGCAAGGTTAAATATTTTTTGTATTTACATATAGCATAGTGATACAAATCTTACTTTCCAAATCGGGTGTGAAAACGTCCATTTGAAGATTACAAAAAATACGAATTCATCATTTAAAAAAATAAGAGAGATATATCAAATCTTGTGTCCTATGTCGACTAGTGTGACATCACAGCCACACAAGAGTTAAGAAATGGTTAGTGGAGGTGGGTTGCGCACGAATATGTAAAATGTATGGACTGTTTATGAATTTTATTAATTAGTTTATTTAAATTGGTTATGTTTTTTGTGAATATTTTTGTTTTTTATTGTTTAATATGTTAATTATAATTAGGTTAATTGGTTTAATTACGTTTTTTTTATTGTTATTATTTTGTAAACTTTGTTAAATAGCTAATCTTAGGCATGTTTCACATTTTGTAAAATGTTTCCCTCGGCACGGGACACCCTAGTGTGGGAACATTATTATGTATAAAAAAAGAATCCAAACAATGTAAAAGTATAAATACATAAGTAAAAATGTAAATAAATAAATAAAAAGTTAAAAAATATTTTTTCTTTTAAACATGTCAATAAATGCCATTAGTGTTAAACATTCAAATTGTCTAAGATAACATGTTATCTCTAATTACAAGTATGTATTTGGGTGTTTTTTGACCTCGAGCGAAGAAATGTTTTCTTAAAAACCTTACAAATAAATAATATATTAACATTTGTGGATAAATATTCTCACAGTAATGATATAAAGGCTCTTTGTAATTTATCGATTCCCTTTGACGCTATCAAAGTTGAAAGTTAACTTTTGTACCCCGGATCGTTATCTTGACAGTTATTTACTTTCTGTCTCGGGTTAGTCTGTATCAGCTCGTGAGTATGTATACATAATAAATACATATTATATATTATGCATATTTATAATATCTCGTAACTGGTGGTACACTATATTGAGTTTTTCAGATCTAAAATAATTTCATAGGAATTTACAGTAATTTAAGTTTGTCCAAATGTTTGTAGACAAAAGACTGGATTCCGCCTTCTCGGAAGTTAAGATGAACTTATTAATTTTATGGGGTGCTATTCTGAATCTTCTCTACCCCCTAGAGAGTAGTTAATTTGTGGATTTCTAGATTTTGATTGTCTATTTGTGGATTTTCTTTCTTCTTTCAGGTAGGTAAATTATTGTAGTGTTTAAATAAATTGAATAGTATTTTCGACTGTTCTGTATTTGTTCTCGCTTTTTTAATATGGTAGTGCTGTTGTCTGATATTATATTTGTGAATGTCCGCAATTTTGATTATTGTTTCGTCATCGTATTGTATGTTTCCAAATGAAATTTTGTGTACAATTTTTAGCTTCTCAATTTTCTTCAAGTAGTTATGCCAAGCTGGCATGTTTTTTCGTACAGTTTAGTCGTAGAGATTGAATAGGGTTAGTTGTATATTAGTTTTAAGAATTTAATTTGTTGTCTTAGTATCCTTGTTATGTCTGCCTTGCTACCACAAAATTAATATTGATATTTTGCTAATATAAACTTTGTTCTTGGTAAGAGATGACATCAGTACTATTTCGTGAACTGTGTGTTATAGTTATAGACACAGAAGATTACAGAAATACAACGAGCCGTAGGTACTTTGATTGAAAATTGCGAGTGCTAACCGAAATCATCCGTTAGACTTTTGTTGTTAAATTAAAATTTTTAACGTTTTTGCTCTATGCAATAGAGCTTAATGGCTTCTCTAGAGAATTATAACTCTGGGGTTATAATGCTAAAAATAATAAGTAAAAAGAATTTATATGAATGCGTTAGACAAATTTAAAAAAATACCAAACTCGGATGTTTTTAGGGAATTTACTTTTAACAACTATTCAAATTGAAAATTAATTAAAATTGTTAGTTTTTCAAACTAAATCAACCTGTATTCAGGCGGATGAAAAATAAAGGTCAGTGTTTGATATATAAACCAGAATCCTGGACGAGTGTTTTCGACTCGATGGCTACTTTCAAGTAAAAATCTCGACAAAGGAAATCAATTGGAAAAAATCCGCTTGGTGGGGTATTGGTCGGCTAGTTCGCCAGCCATTACCCTATTTTATTTGAAAAGTTGGAGATATAGGGGAGATCTGCAATGAAACGGCCGGGTTATGAACCAGCCAACAACCGTTATTACTAAAGTGTTTAAGCCAGTGACTTCAAATTTTGACTTTGGCAGCACTGAAGGTAATAAACAATACTCTGCTACTGACAGTTTTTTTAAACGAGATGTACAGGAGCGTCATACAATCCTCGATTTTGGTACGAAAATGTGAATCAAATCAAGTTATTTGTAACGCCTTTAAAGGTATGTTACTTAGGATATTGTATTTTTATATTATATTACTGTATTAACACGTGATTGTAGAAATAATTACAAATTCTCGTATTTTTGTATGAAATCATTCACAGCATTTAATTTTATAAATATCCTTTTCATTTTAAAATACGCCTAGTGTTTGAATGATCATCTGACAGTGCACTTCCTGGATCTATACAACCATCTGCCACAATAATGCGTGAAGACGACATTCTTAGTTGCGTCTACTTCAAATAATCAAATCAACATCTTACCATTCACAAATAAATATTTATGTTTTTTGTCCCCTGTTAAAATACTTATTTGATCTTATCTCCAAAATATGTTAAAAATAGTATAAAAGCTGTAAACGTCGTAAACAATTAACCAGTCTTGAAAACGCCTACTTAGGCGAAAGCGCTAGTTGGTCAAAATAATAAAAAGTAAAACTTAACCAAGAAGTTTATTTATTATTTTATCATAATCATTAACGAGTTTTATCAAGAAATATCAACAAAAAACATCAATGCAATTACTTATTTATATAAATAATTAAATAAATAAGTAATTTTATTCGTAATACATTTAGTGATGTAAGTATATTGTTAAACATTATTATAATTGTCTTGAGCGCCAACGTATACATGGCGCAAAGCTTTGTTATACTAATATTGATTTGTTACGAGTAGGCAATACGATCAGTTTTCAGTACGCTTCAGTCCAGGAATCATGAAATACTACCGTGTAAATTGCCGGTAATCGAACCCGGGCCTCATGCAAGGTAGGCAAATGCGCTTACTACACCACGAGGCAGATAAATGTGAAATATCACAGCAACATATCAACCAGTTATATAAGTTTTATTTTATTTCGGTTTAGTGATAAGAATGAAAAAAAACATTGTTGTCTCGTAAAACATTGTTATTTCACTGCACGAATGCATGTTTTTTTATTGATTGCAAGTCTCATAAAAATGGTAAAAACAAACTTTGAAATCTCAATCTCAAATTATTGAGTATTCGTTAATTGGGAAAATGGGTTATTTTATTATATTTTTTTTAAGCAACCCGTTTTGTTCATTTTTACGAAAACGTAATGTTTTTGAAATACTAATTTTAAACATTTTTAGATCTACTCGTAATTGTCCATGGCCCAAAGAAACATTTCTTGGAGAAGATTAAAGCCCAGTTGTTCGATCATGAGTCTATATATATAAGGCAATGTTCGTATGTGTGTCCTCAGGGACTGAATAACTACTGGACTGATTTACTTGCAGTTTTTAGCGAAATGTAGGTCTTTGCCACGAGCATATTTATAACTCTTAATATTGTCAATTTATCTAGTAGAAAAAAAATTAGAGGATTTAATGTTTTTTTCATCGTACACCAGGGCTGCATTAGTCGAGAATGCATATACAATAAAATTGAAAGATGTTAATTTTTCGTTTACAAAAAAGTGTGTTTTTGAATGTTTACAAACAACTTTTGTTTTTTATGGATCGCAAACAGATTATTTCCTTAAATTTCTACCCATATATTTCTTTTTACTGGATTTTTAGTAAATTTAAATAATATTAACGGACATTCAATACATTTTTGAAAATCGCATTCCTAAAAAAATGCACCCCTGTTGGCAAGAAGAACAGAGTTTGACATATGCAAACAGAAATCTATAATTTAAAATGAATTATTTTATGTTTTGAAATTTAAACATAAACAAATACTTAGGTACCTACTTAAATTTTAGATTTGGAATTCAATCATAAATAAATACCTAGGTTCCTACGTATTAACGAAAAAGTACGCCATTTAGGAAAACCGAACCTTTTTCTTTGGTTACGTAAAAGCAATAGGAAGCAAACTTTGTAAGTAAACACAATGATGTTTTATCTTAAGAGCAAACGCGGTCTGACTTTTCTTCATACAAACGTATTTTCACCCTGGGTTATTGCACTATAAATATTAACTATCAGCATGTCTCAATACCTTTGCTTTATTGATGAATTGTTTATTATAGGAACTAGAACCATCCAAAATCCCGTAAAAACGCTAAGTTTTATTCACTGTTTTCGGGCACACGGTATACAAATATAATACCTATTTTTGAAAAATGCAAGACGCACTAATACAGAAATTTTTATAACAAATTTAATACAACAAATGAAAATAACAAAATCGATTCAGTTTTGAGTTGCAGAAAACGGGACAACGAAACGTCGATTTTTTCTGTTAGGCATAAAAGGTCGAACATGCAGTTGTCTTTTTCGTACAGTATCGGGGAGGTATATGCAAAACAGTAACAGAAAAATAATCTTTAAATACCAATTTATCAAAATTCCCCGTCACCGCATATTCTCACAATGTTTGTAATCCGAAACACAAAAATAACAATGTATATGTTGATTTTTTTTAACTAAATACAATAATTGATATCAAACTTTAGATTGTGTTCATTTAATATATGTATACGAGTATGTACTCAAATCTAACAATAGCAAAGCATTACCAGGTTCAGCTCGTAATATATAAAAATCGAAAGTTAGTAACATTTAAAATAAACATTTTGTTTGTCTGAAAAGTGGAATATTTTTAGTATAAGTATATATATATAAGTATTTCTTTTTACTGTGGAGCAATTTTGACACCGGTGTTGTGATTGTCGTTTTGAAGAAGATCTCAACCACTTATTTTTTGTTTTCTTAATAAATGACCAAATGCCAACCTTTTTCTTGAGCTAGGACTTTGGCCCCACTTATTTCTCTTCCTACGAATATCCAACTCATCTTAGCGAGCAGGAATCCATCTTTATACAACCTTTAGCTTAATTTTTTTTTAAATAACGGATTCGATATGTAGTGCTCGACTGGGTCTGTTGTTGGATCGGTGACATGGTGACAGTAGCATAAGTATGGGTAGAGAATTGATTATTTGGTGGAGCGATTCTCCTTTTCTAGTTTTGAAACGAGAAAGGAGAGGACTTTCTCGGAACTGTTAGACTTACCGATGTTTATATTGCCTGCAGACCCGACGCCGACGGTTCGGCCTGGTTGCTGGTTGCGTACAGCGAACCAGTTTGTTTATAAAATAATTTAACATGACATTGGCAAAAGCAAACAATTTATTATACAACGCCATTTTATTAAAAAAAAAAAAAAACAGACTTCATACAGCATTATAATTAGCGTGCTAATTAAACGTAGTAATTACTTAACTGAAAAATAAAAATACACATTTATAGAGTAGTTAGTGTTCGAACCTAGATCCTAATTTTTTAAAATGCAATAGTTGCACTACCAAGCGTTCACAATAGGAACATTAATTTTTGCTTTTTATACTCATTGCGGATGCCTCCTGACAGCCTTAACCACGCTTGCTTACTTAACAAGGCATGAGGTTTTCTACGTCCGGGCTGGTATTCTAAACGCTTTTGTGACCGTATTATCCCGTGTATTTACATACAAAATACACGAAAAAAACTGTTTTCTCGTGCCACAAGAGTTGTTCAGAATAGCACCCCTGAGCGTCTACTGTTGGCAGTTTGTCGGCGGTTCACGTAAGAACTACAAGACGCGAACCTTGCGCACAGGAGTAGTCAGCCGATAGAGAGGTGGCTATTTATGCTCCAACTATAGAGCGAACATGGAGTGATAAAGATGATTATGTAATTTACCGATGAATACGGCATTTTGGACTGTTTCGATGTAAAAAAATAAGGACCAAATAATATCAGACGAGAGTGGTCTATGAAATTTAACTACATATTAAATTTTATGTGTATTGGTTATCATAACTGCTACATCATAATTACTACATAATAATTACTACATCATTATAACTACAGCATAAGGTCTGATGGTTGGAACATTTAAGGTTCCAGGAATACATAAATACGAGCATGTTGATGTAGTCATTCTTTATGTTTCTCCGAAAGGTTTACTGCTTCCGTACCGAATCCCTGTGACTGTCTACTGGCTATACACTTGTACCCATCAACAGATCATAAAATGAACATACGTGAGTAAATATGCATGTTTCTTTGTTCACTAAACCTACCTCGACAATGTGATGAAGAATATTTAATTTATTGGGTCCTTGGAACATATATTTTTCGCTAAATCTAGTTTCAAACAAAATAATCCATTATGACACAGAAAATAGGCACAATCATGACTCAAGTAGACTTGAGTAGAGTCAAAGCACCAGTAAATGACAATTGGTTAATAAAACACAATATAATAAGAATTGCTACATGTGTCCAGTCAAAAAACTTTTAACACTAGAAACTATGACAAAAGCAGTAGGCGGACACATCAGTTTTGAACTGTGAGTTGTCAAAAGGTAATAGTCCGTCTTCCCGTTATTGTACTAGGATTGATAGTGTTTTTATAAGGAAAGGTGTGGTAAGTGTTTTATTTGATGCTATTTCTTATGCAATTCTTGGAATATATCCATATTCTAATATGTTAGGGTGTTTTATAATGTTATGATGTAACTAAATCTGAGTATTGTTTTTACTGGGATGGTCATTCACAGGTGATTCTGCTATTTTTTTAGAGTAATATTAATTACTCGTATTGCAATAAAAAAGTAAAAGTACTTGGAAAAATTAATGTGTTTTTCTTCGTTTTCTTTTATTTTGTACGCTTAAATAATGAAATTTATACCTTTAATGTAGATTTCACTACAAGCTGAACCGTAAATGGTCATTCATTGGTGCTTTGACCCTATTGTAAATATATAATGCAAAAAAATGAAGTCAATACCAAAATCGTCAGTAGAGTCAATATAGTCAATAAAAATGGATTAGGTTTATTGAATTTTTCTTCGTTTATTTAATCATTTAAAAAATAAAATTATTCAATTAAAGCCATCGACAAATAAGAAAATTATTTTAAGGCGCAGGTGATAATATTCTTAGTAACATACAGAAATTGCGTACACTCATATTAATCTTTTGAATGTCATTTTAGTTCTGTAGACGGGGCTAGTGCCTAGTGCAAAGTATGAACACTAACAAACGTGGCAAGCACAAGATCTTTGGATCGATCCCCTGTAAGTTTAACATAAATAATATTTCTCCTTATGGAAGATGTAGGTACGTAATGTATGTGTAGATGGAAGGTAAGATCAGCTCGTTTGCCTACCATGCAAGAAGACTCGGGTTTGATTCCTGAGATGGTTGTCAAAAAATATTTATTTAAAAGGTATTTTACAGTCCCTGGACTAGAACTTGAAGCGTAAGACGGATGGTCTGGCTGTCATATGTCAAAAATGATCAAGAACCGCTGCGATTGCTATTTTGATATATCAATGCACCGTGGCGGCCTCCGTGGTGTAGAGGTCAAGACGCTTGACTCACACACGGAAGGTTCCGAGTTCGATTCCTAGTGAGAACACAAAAACTAAGTGTGATTTTTCTGAAGCCTGGGTATTCTGTGATGTAATTCACCACTTTAGTTCTTTCTGGCCTGTTTTGGTGCAAAAAATTTTACATAAAATGCATTTGGTGCGGAAAGGGAATTGTGATAATGAATTTTTAAATATTTTATTTTTGAAATTCGAAGATTTACATTCAAAACGAGGTTATCTTAAAATATATTACTGCCCGAATTTTTTTTTTTAAATACAATTAATTAATTACCTTAAAAATTGGTGTAACTGAAGATCCGGTATCCGAAAACTTTTGAAACGAACAAGTTATCAAACTTTATAAATATTTATGAACACAATAACTTTTATTTTACTATTAAGGTAAAATATAATATATAAAATTTGTTCTATTTAAATATACACTTAACACAGTTCTAAAATTGTAATTCTACAAAAAACCGCAGCGGTCGTGACCACAAACGAAGCACTCGCGGTAGCCTACGAGCCGGGTTTGAATTTAGAATGACACTGTCCAAGCTTAAATGCTCTCCGAATTCTCAGAGCGGGAAAAAATTGGCGCGCTTTTTAACTCTGATAACTGTCAGACGAAGTCAGCTGTAGCAACAGTAGAACTTGGAGCAATTGAGTGCTTCAAACTTCAGACGACTGTCGGCTCTCAGTCATGCAACGCTCACTGCGGGAGCATTGTCCATCTAAATTACTCGTCGCGGTGGAACATTAGGACCGCTCATCACAAAACATCGCCATAAAATTTTCGATTTTTAATAGTGCATTAGACTAATTCGTCATTTTTACAAAGTGCCATGTAATTCGCGACAGTTTTGAAAACAATGAGTGCAAAAGCCTCGTATTAGTCGACGCGACGCAACGAACTCCACAAAATTGCCGGGCGCCACTTGTAATATTATATTATGCCTCCATAAAAAAATGTTCTGCACATTGTATCGGGTGGCAAAAAGTACAGTGCTCGCTAGAAAAACGCAAATGTGAATGTCACAAACAAAAACATAATTTTTGTGTATACTGTATGAATTGAGTTAAAACTCAAATTGTACGATGCACATATTTTTTATATGGAAAATGTAGTTTAAAGTAGAATTTTAAGCCAATATAGAATAGGAAAAAAATCCTAACTGTCTTCATTCGTTATTTTTTTAATGTTAAATAATTTTTTTTTCTTATGAAATACATATATTTTTACCATATATGAATATTTTGATATTTTCGATGTTCCATTTATGATAATCTATACCTACAAATCATACAATTTCAACCTTAGAAATGTAAAATAAAATAACTCTAAACATAATTTATTTTATAAAGTCTAAACTAATAAAAAACATTTTAATTTACTAAAATTTCGATAAAAAGTTTACTTTATTTTATAATGTTCATTCCTTAAAAGTTTACTTATAGTACCTATCAATGTTAACTTTTAAGCGTAATGACCACAAAGGTTATTATTATTATTTATTATTTCGACATTTAGTTTGCGGAATAACATTTTAAATATGAAATAAATAAAACACTTGGTATTTTTACGCCACTTACGAAACATATTGGGTTCTTATTAATATTTAACTCGTGTGTACAACGGTACTTATTTTTATTCTTATTTTTAGAGAGGGAGGGGGGGGGGGGGTCAGTGCTAAGTTTTACGCTCCTGACGTCACTGCGTCCTGTGAAGATCTATTGTGACGGGTCCCCGTGAATACTTATCGCCCTCCAAATCCTGGTCAATAAAGAGTCGGGCTACTGTGTGGAAGGCGAGAGTTCGCATTTTGCTAAATGTCCCCTTCCAAGCCCAGATCCGTAAAGTATCGGGATATTTCGTAGGAGACGAGATGTTTAACATTCTTCGTTTTAACTAGTTGCTCCCCGAGGATGAGGCTTCTTATATGATTTAAAGCATCACATTCACGTAGAATGTGTATATGAGTTTCCTCATCTGCACTACAGAACCTCCATCTGGAAGTTGGAACGGTACTTATTTTAAACGATAGTATCATTTATTTCCTTTATTTCAATAATAAAAAAATAATAAAAAAATGTTTATTGAGATAATAAAAAGAAATACAAAAATAATTTTATAAAAACGTTATTTTGGGCCTTGCTTTTTTGTGCATGCCTGTAGACAGATACATTTCATGTTTTACGAAGCTACACAAATAATATTAGATATATGTTGTATTATACGTAATGTACTTATATATTTATATAACGCTGTTCATTCATAAGTTGGATGGCACTGTGTAAAAAAAATCAAGCATTCGCAGCTAGCTACGCCTTGGTTCGATGAGGTGAATTTTTGCTGTGTCACCATTTAATTACAGGAATTATGTAAACTGTGGCTCAGGTAGTTTAAGTCAGTTTTATTTTCTTATAAAATACACACAACTAAAAAATCTACATGAATATAAATTTCGCCAAACAAAGATTGTGAAAAAATCACTATAAAACTGCCTTATTTATTGAACTGCCAATAAACTTTACAAATAAATAATTTATTGTAATGTTAACATTATATTATAAAGTATTTTCTAATGTTTTTTTTTATTATTATATGTGCCAATTAGCAACTTAAACTCAATATAATGGATCAACAATGTTATAGAAATTCCAAATTTACATTATTATAGTCACAATATTTTGAGTTTGTCCAAATGATTGTAGATAAAATACTGGATTTTTCCCCCTAGGGAGTCATCAAGATAATAAATTACATTGGAAATAAAGAACATTTTAGAGAAAGAAATATGGAAATCTAGGCATTTCAGGACTTGTGACCTTTCGTTGGCTGGTTTAAGTTGCTACCAGATGGAAGAATTGAAGAAATATGGATGTTGAAACATAGGCAAATGATGAATGTTATACAGCGTGTAAAGTGGCCACTAAAACCAGTAAATAAAAGGTCATAAGCCCTGTAAATGCCTAGACTTCGATATTTCATTTTCTAAAATGTTCTCTATCTCTGTTGTAATTAATTATTTTCACTCACTTAAACTGCAGAAATCAATGTCAAGTAGTACATAACCGAATCGACCCTAAAATAACGAATTCAATACCGTACCATGCTTCAGAAATAACAAAAAGGCGGCATAGTCATGTTTTTACCTATTTTTTTTAAAGAGGTTTTTTCGTTCTTATAATTAACCTAAATATTTTTATTTCGGAGGGCATTTTCGACGAGTTGTAAATAACTCGCTGTTGGAAATACAAGAATCAAGTCTCCCGACAGCGAAGGGTTTGAACTTCAGATTTCTGATCCGTGAGTCTAATACCCGTATGCAGAGACAAAACTTAAGGTGAGGAAAGTACATTCTATTGTCTTCACCTTCGGGTTATTCTTCGCCTTTGAAATTATAATGTACTTTCCTCACCTTAAGTTTTGTCTCTGCATACGGGTATAAGACTCTAGGCACGGGACCACAACCCGATTCAATTCATTTATTGTCCTCTTTTCGGATAAAAATTCGAAAATATTAAATTTTAAATAAACTGAAATAGAGGAGTATTGCTTTGTTTTGTGTAATAATATAAGGAATACAAATTTTCTATAACTTTCTTTAGAAAGGTTTACCCATATAAGGATTTGAATGTAGGTTTTTTTAGGCGCTTTTAAGCAGGTGAAATGATTCGTTAAAATCTCATTCAAATAAATAAAGGTTCAGTTCTTAACTCCCGAAAATCATAGTACGGATGTTTAAACGTAAAATAGTATAATAGATTCGTTTATTTATTTTCAGTTCACAAACAGTAAAAGATATCACAATATAAATACAATTTACAAAATAAAATATAATAACACTTAACATATTTTACCAATTATATGTGAAGACCAATAGTCACAAAAAAAAATTGTTTACAGACCAATATTTAGTTTTCATTATATGTTATTAAAGCAGTTTATAAAAATTTAGATAAGATTAATTTTAATAAAATTTAATTTCAAGTAGATGCAATTCATACAATCGAATAGAATTTCACTAGAATATTAATAAAGTCTCGTAATAGTAATAAGTTTTGTTTAATGTATATCAATAATTATAGTAATAATAGTGACAATGAAATAAAAAAATAAGAATATGAATTTAAATAATTTCAAAAATACAAAAGATTAAAATTGAAATTAAATTATTGTAAAAATTAGTTCGACGATATAAAAAAATCGTATATACACATGTAAATATTAATAATATAAGCATCTAAACAAAATTTACAAATGTAAATATAAACATTTGAGTTAGCAGAAAGCCTAATATCCATCTATAGGTCTGTCTTCGCCATCACTCTCGCAAAAGTATTTCCTTGTTGAATTTAATTTATTAGCAGCAGCTAGTACTCCCCGTCCCACTTTACATGCTGACGCACTTGATTCACGATATCTTCTATACACCTGTAGCCGTCTCCAAACAATTCTCCACTAAATATTGTTTAATTATGCTATGTTTCAGTCAAGCATACTAAGTTAATGTTATACTTTAGAATTTTATTACGAAAAGCATTTGTTTTAGACCGAACCCCTCTAACATTTGGGTCAAATATTACATGTATCATGGTGATGTAAATAGACAAAAATATGATAAAAAATGTTCTAAGTGTATGCAGTAAGATTCATGTAAGATTAATCGATTCATATAAGATTCATGTTTCACAGTGCGTAAATTGGCCGCAAAAACAAGTTACTGACAGATTATACGCCCTAGACTTCCATATTCCGTTCTAAAAAAAGTTATCTTTATCCGTCGAAGCTTCTATCGAAGTAAGATCTGTTCAGTCAATCAACTATGAAAAATGTACTAGAACTTACATAATAACATTCCGGATCTATGGACCAATGTGCATGAACCCAAAGCGTGGATCGACTCGATGTTTTACTCAGTAACCATTTTCCGGAATAAACCGAAAAAACAAATGTTAACGATTTTTATTCATTTTGTTGTCGTAATTATAAGTTGTTCGTATTGAAATTATCTTGTTTGTTCAACTTTTGCTGATGCATTCAATGCTGACAAATTTTTAACAGCTTTGCATGTACGGATATTATTAAAGTAAATATTTTGTTTTGTTGATGGAACCTGTATTTTTAATAATCATCATCATCATTTTCCCGTCTGCATCCAATGGTGTATATGGCACTGCGTTGGTATTACGATCGCAGCGTACCTATTTATTTAATTTATAAATCATATCATACAAAGTATAAACACATTTGAATTACATTCCCAGGAGTAACTACAACTCAATTCTGGACTTTAAAAAAGCACATATGCACAAATCAAGTTTAACATATTTATAACGAAATATATCACAACAATACATAAGCAAAAAAACACAAACAAAATTAATATATAAAAAAGCTTTCAAGAATGAAGATAGTAAATCTAGGACTAAGGGAGATAAGGTCATTAACATCACTTGCTACGCAGACGATGCAACTATAGTGGCAGTGGCAATTCTTGATGACTAGAACATATCTATCTTAGTTAGTAAAACAAAAAGTTGAAATATTCAGGTTTTATAATCTAGACCTACAGCGTTCTAAACTCAATAATCGTTTGATCCATGAATAAAAAAAGATTAGTTTTACGCTTCAGATCTAGTTTAGGGACTGTAAAATATTGCATTGAAATGACTCCCGCAAAAAAACATTTCATGTTGACCTTGCGGGAATCAATCTCAGGACCTCAGGCATGGCAAGCAAATGTGCTTACCAGTACACCACGAGACAGACTTATCTCTACTCGATTTCAATTTTCAGTTGTATAGAAGAGTGTCCATCGAGTCGTACACACTCGTTCAGGGTTGTATTTCTTTGGACAAACATATGTATCTGTATTTTTTTATTCCAGTCTCAAAAAGTCTTAGTATCTACATACATACACCAAGGTTTTCGCGGTCAATGCTATAATCCTTTTACTCAAGTGTTCATTCAAATTGTCACTAAATTCACCCCATGCCTGCTGAAATTTTAAACGCAATTTTTTTTTTGTATTGCATTGAAAATATGTTTTATGGGGTATTTTAAGGTGTAGTTTTGAGAAAATATAATAAAAAAACTCAAATAAAAATACATAAATGTTTAAAAATTGTGTGACTTACTTTATAATCAGAATAACTTTATTCAATTTCATATTTCTAATACAAAGTAAATATGCATGTATGAATACTAACTTTAAGAGTATATGCCTTTGTATTAAATATAATGATAAGCTAAACTTATTGCCGACCAATAAAAAACCACTAAATGACAGGTCATAAGTCCTGTAAATGCCTAGACTTCCACATTTCCTTCTTAAAAACGTTTTCCCTCTCTTTTGCAATAAAGCATAAAAAAATATTTTAAAAAACATATTGTAACCTGGATGATATGCGTTGATTGATTATTTATTTCTTTATTAAAGTAAACTAGATTAAAACATAAATCTTCTTTAATAATGACACTTAAAAAATGTTGAATGTGCCCCACATGGCAATGGTACCCTACGGGGGTGTCAGAGGTACTCTTAGGTGGGGCACATTCGTCGAAAATTACATGTTTACTAAATATACAATATTAACATATTACAACAGAGATAAAGAACATTTAAGATAAGATAATATAGAAGTCTAGGCATCTACAGAGCCTATGGCCTGTCAATGGCTAGTTTAAGTGGCCACTTTACACACTGTGTAACATTCACCAGGCGTTGCCTAGTATGTAGGTGAAATAATTCAATTAGACTAATCTCATCCGCATAAATAAAGGTTTCCGCTCGTTAACTTCACAAACATCAACAAATGGAAGAATTAAAGAAATATGGATGTTCAAACATAGGCGAAATGGTAAATGTTACACAGTGTGTAAAGTGGTTACTTAAACCAGCCGATGGTAGGTCATGAGCCCTGTAAATGCCTAGACTTCCATATTCCCTTATTTAAGGTGTTCTCCATCCCTGTTGTTATTTGTTGATCAAATCAAACTGATTGGATTGAATATACATATGTATATTGTAAGATAGATATACACTTTTCATGAACTTTGTCAAATTCTTATCAATTTGAACTCTAGTGCTTATTAAAAATAAATGTTAAATCATCTGCAATGTAAAAAAGATTTTTCTTTAATTTACGAAAAATTAATAAATATTTCCTGAACATAGTATATCTAGAAAATATAATGTTTTTTATATCAATAAGAATTAATTGAGGTATTTAAGGGTTAATAAAGTTGCCACTGTAATAACCAAAATGGCGTAAAAATAATATCAAAACTTCATTGACACGAGTAATAAGGAATATAATGGTTAATAAAGTTGATTCAAATAAAAAATATTGATATTTAAACAAGTGTATTGTTTTATATTTAACAACACATTTGTCATATCTGCCTGCTAGTATCAAACCAAATTAAATTTGAAATAGTTTCTAAGATTTATTAGGTTTAGTTCAATCAATGTACCATTATATTTGTAATGCCAATCCATAAGGGCTTTCGAAAGCCTGTCGATTACCTTTAAAAAAATGTAAAGTAAGAAAAGGAGAAACACGTCGAGTTAATTTATTTATTTTGTTTTTATTTATAAACTTATTGCTTGTACATATACATATATTTATTAGCAAGGAATATATATAACATTAGTGCATTTAAAAATGAACATGGAATGTCCACTGGTTAGGTAAGTCTCCATATAACATAGCTCAGCCTGTTCCAAGGTGGAGATTTTTTGTTTTAAATTACAAACATATTTCAACCAATTTTAAAAGACTATTATTAAAAAACTAAAATACATTTTATTATGAATAAATAAATAACTAAATATAAGAATTTTAAGATAAATGGTGAGGAAAAGTTTTGCTCTTCCAAACAAAATAAAGATATAAATTTTATATTTAAAGCACTAATTTTGTGGTTATATATTATAATAAAATAAATCAAAATAACTTTGTGAACATGAATAATTGTGTCTATATTTATGAAATAACTCCGAAATCTTAGAAATTAAAAAAGCAATTTATAATAAGAAAAAAATCATAAATAACCAAGAACTCGTTGATGCACCGAGCTGAACAGTTACATTATAAGGAAATACCATTAGAAATATGAGAGCAAAAAAAATATTATTTCGTTTAAATGTCAGTTAAAAAAACATGTGTTTAGCAGATAAGTTAGTTTTTAAAAAAGTAATCTTATTCGTGTTAGCTTTTTAGAAGTTTTCTTTTTGAGTGTACGTATTTCATTTAGAAATGTTAATAATTAGTATATGTTTTAATAATAATTAGATATAAGTTAATATTAGGACATTCATTTATTATGTTTATACTATTTTAAGACAAAATAAAATAAAAAATAAAAAAATAACAATATTCCCTTTAGTCCACTCATGTCTAGTTTTGAGCGTAATTATCTCACATTATCATCCTTATAAGACACAAAACTTGATGTATTAGTTCCATACACAGAAAAATACTGATAAAATTTAATAAGATAGAATTCATTAGTTAAGTATACCTCGATATCTTTATCGAGCTTGTATAGCTTTTAAACCAGTCGGTCGAAAAAAAAAGTTAAGTGGTTAAAAAAGCAAAGTTGTTTTTAATTTATTTTATTAAAATAAAGATAGTTTAATATTTGACTGTTCTTGAGTCCGGCGGTTGAAGAATACAATTCTGCGTGTGAAATAAAACCAGAATCCTGAACTTAACTCATTACCCACTTAGGTAAAAATCCGGAAAAAAACGAATATGTTAAATCCGCCTCGTACTGTAGTAATTAACGCATTCGCCTACCATGATTAGGGTCCCGGGTTCAGTTCCTGGTAGGGTTGATTTAAAATATTTTTTTTAAATGAATAAATGCAGGTGGTTTAGCAATGCAATATTTCACTGTTTCTGGAATGGCATCTGAAGTAAAAGACTTATAACCGTACTTTTATGTAACAAATGAGAGAGATAAAGTACATTTCGTACAACAATAAAGTGCCTTGCGCACCCCTGGATTTAGGTAGATAAATTCTGATGACGAATATGTGCAAAATTCACGTTAAATCGATAGGCTTTTATCATTTATTTATTTACGAACTTATTCAGTCTATTTCCATTTTGATAAGCTGCGACTTAATTTGGTGTACACAAATATGTATTATCCATTTCTGCATCAACATAATTACTAATGCAGTGTTGTGTACCTTCTCTTAATTGCCCAAAAGAAAATTAAGGTACTATACCCGCCCTTATATACAAAGAGTTTAAATAAATAATCAAAATGGTACCAACATATTGTAAACAAGTCTTTATTTCTTAAGACCACATTTGAGTTTGTTTATAAAATTGTTTCGGAGAAACGTGGTTATGTAACTAAAAATCAGTTTGATTTATATATATATTTTTTAAACTCGTGCATGGTCTTAAAAATAAAGAATTTTATAAATCAAAACATAAACAGCATAAATACATCATTCAAAGCAATGCCAATGTGCCAATTAATATATTACATATAATGTGGTTTTTTAAACCTAATACACAAGGATTAAAGCTGACAAAGTAATATTCATTAATTATTTCTTCTTGCGGTGCCTTATCAGGTTCCCCCGAAGTTGGCGATCACTACAGCGAAAGCATTTTGGTCCTGCGAGCCCAGGACAACTGTTTGTTGGATTTACTCGCCATGGTGATTCCTGGGAAAAGATGACCAGAGTGGTTTCGCGTTCCTTCTCTGGTCGATTTTTCTTTTGGGGCTACCTTTCCTTTGCTAATTGGTTCTAGATTGAAGGCTCCCTAAACTCGCCTTTCATCCTCTCGTTATCTGCCGTGATCACAATGTTATGAGTGTGATCCCATTGCCCGGGGTTTGCGACGTGGGCGTTAGACTAGTCAATAGTGTTGCCGGTGGAATGCAACTGGGCGTTTGCGGCATTTTATAGAATCACTCCCTCCACCAAGATGAGACTCACTGCGACCCTACTGACGGTTCGAACTCCATTTATTAAATAATTAATTAATTTGAATAAGCCTAGATCAGTGTTGGAGGGCTAGAGCAGCGTTGGCAGCGAAGATCAGTATTGTGTCTTTCATTCTTAAAGAAGAAATAAACATCAATTAGTTTAAAAATAATCAAATAAATATGTAAATTCCAAATAATATGCTTTAAAATAATGTAAACGACAAAGAGTGTTCAAACAATACGGCACATGACGTTAAATTTAAAATACAGAAAATATAAACAAAAAAATTAACGTAACGATACAGATAAATAAAAAAAATGAAATTTTTTGCGTTCTTATGATTTACCCGAGCATTTCACTTTTGGGGGCCATTTTCAACGAGTTGTAAGATATTAGAAAATGGAAACCATGTTTTCGGTTACCAAGACCCCTCAGACATCGGTAGTCGCTTTCATCTCGTGAACAATAATACAATATGTGAAAACAATGCTTTATTTATTTGGTTCTTTATTGTTTACTTTTTATCACGAACGCTTGACTAAATTAGTAATTTGCTTATGTATGTTTTTTATGTAAATCTTTGTCATAAACTCTCAAATTATTTCAAACTTAAAATTCATAAATAGAGTGTAGATTTCCGACCGTCTATGCGCTTTGTAGCTGCAAGATGTGTTGTAATCCAGCTTTTATCTGTCAACTCGAAAATAATTAGAAAAACCAAATTTGTAAATCATGCAAATTGGGGCTAAGCTTCATACCATCCATGCGCTCTGAAGCTGCAAGACACGAAGTAATCTAGCTCCTATTATTATTATTAAATTAAATTATAATTGGAAACTAGGAACTTGAATCCCAACCGTGAATGCAATTGTGCAGCGCCCTTGAGGTGATTTTCACAAAAATGGCGCTTTATAAATTATCCACAATGATAATCAACCATGTTGTAGTAGAACGGGATACGAACCTCGGGCTTCTGATCCGTGAGTCCGCGACACTAGCCACGGGACCACACCCCGGCTTGAACAAACAATATTTAAATCATCGTCATCATTAACGACTAATTATCGTAGGGCACCTCATCAAAAATGTACATGCAGTGTATCTCGATCGTGTTTTACGGAAAGGTAACGTTATTAGTCTTACACTTCGGGTGCTCATCCAGGGAGAGTGAAATATTGCAATTAATATACACTATATGCATAAATATTTTATGATGACCCTAAAAGAAATAGAACCTAAGACCTCAATCAAGCACGGTAGGCGAAGATTCTAACTAACTACACTAGGATGCGGACTTTTATATACACGATTTTCTTTTTCCGGATTTTTATCTGAGGGTGGCCATCGAGTCAAATACACTAGTCCCGGATTTTTTTTTCTCCCGATGCAGCGAATATAAATAAAGCTTCAGAAAAAAAATTACAATTTATAAAAAAAGAATAAATAATTTGCAGTTTCTAGTGTTGCAATTTGATAAGCCATTGTTGATCCTATTTAATAAAACTGGAAAGTCAAACGGATTTTTAAGAATTTAAAAAATAATATTGCGTCACGTTGCAATCTTTGACTTGGTTGCTGTTATTTTGATTTTTATGCGTGATAATCAATCATCGCATTGCCTAATGCAGAACTTTAGCCCTACGGGAAATTGGATATAGTAAATGTTTTCTTGTGCGCGTTAAAAAGTGTAGCATTAAATTGTACGGAAAAGTTTCCTAAAAATGTACGAAAAAAAATGTATTTTTAATAAAAACGAACTACTTTGAACGACGTTCATATAAATCAACCATTGATTAGAGAATTATGAAAGATTTCCGGTTTGCTTGCCGTCACCGAACCAATGGGCAGAACAGAATATGCGGATGAGAACGTTTTACATCACACGCGAAGTTATTTCAGAAATACAAAACTTAAAAAATTATAGCGCTGAAAATCCGATATATTAATATTGTAAAAAAAATTTTTTGGCTAAGTTTTATAGTCTATTAACAAATAAAAAAAAATTAAAAAACCACCGAACTTCCTCATTGTAATTAATTTTTATGTATGGTCCCAAAAAATCGAAAACATTTTGTAGCTTTAGAAAAAGAAATAAGCATTACTGACAAATTACAAATTACATTGAGCCATGTATTTATTTAAATTTAAAAAAATACATGGCTCAATTACCATACTTTGACATGCAAAAAAGAAATTATGGTCTTCAAGAAAATTTTAAATCATTAAAGAAAAAAACGAGTTTTAAGAAAACTAAAACAGCATACTCGTATTAATTCAAATTTCAAAAAAATTCCATTCATATAAAATAAGATGTAATAGATGTATATACTAAGGATGTAATGGTCAATATTTTTTTCTTTATACTATTTTTCGTATGATAACGTAAAAATTAAAAATGTTAAAATATTTAAAAAAGAGTGAAATTAACTCCCACCTAAACACGAGCAGTTCGCTCACTTAGAGAAGCAGTCACGTGTTAAATAATACATGAAACTACTGTTATTTAGATTTTTTGTTTTTATTTTGTATTTTATGTTTATTTAACGCCCATGACTGAAACCAGTCCGTCGCGTCACCGAGGCTAGGTATTTTATTTACCTACACAATCCCACTTACCGCCTTTTATTTTTCTTTTTTTTTTGTAATTCTAAACTGTTATGCTTCCAGTTTAAAGTATTTCTACGAATTGACAAATAAATTTATACATAATTCGTTTTATTTTAAGATCCGTGTGTCAAAACTTGCTCTACTATTTAGTATGGAGACAGGCAGATCCAGCGTTCTGAAGTATTACGAAAGTTTTATTGAATTACAGTGAAAAATTATTAACTTTTCTTTGGTTTAATTGCAATCTGTGTATTATTAAACTTATTTTATGTGGGATTATGAAAGGATTTTTGAATAAACTTTCTGTATCAGGCGCACGCAGAATGTCAGAAATGGCGTTTTTGCGAGTTTTTACGCAAATCTTTCTCATGAGATTGAAAAAATGGGGACATTTAGCTAACTTTGAGTGTGGATTTAATATTAATAATAATAGTTCAATAATCAATAACATTGCTTCTGTTGGAATGTAAATTAAAGCCCCGACACGAAAGAATTTAGTGAGGCCCATGGAATATAAAAAATAAAAAGTTTTTTTGAAATAAATGAATAAAATAAAATAAAATAAATGATACGAAGTAAAAGTGAAAATAAGTGATATATCTAATATTTGACATTTAAATAAAAACATAATTATAAAATTAAAAGTAATATGTAATTCATATTACAAGTTTGTAAAAAACGTTTCGCATAATTCATCGAAAAATGATTTTTTTAAATTGCGTTTTTAGGACGTGTATTGTGTCTTTTGTTGCCACATATTGTTTGTATTTTACACTTCATGATACGAAGGACAGCGAATAATAACACATTATGTACAGTTCTGAACTTGTTATTTCCAACAATATTCATTACAAACAATGAAAACATAGTTGTTAACCTTCAGCGTATTTTGTAGATGCAAATTTTCGGAGTCATAATCATTGTATTTGAAATTTAGAAAGGCTCTTGTGTCTGACCGCCGCTTCCTGGATGGAAATTTTTCTCCAATTACATCTATAAAAACTGAAACCAGTTTTATGAAGATAACTCTGCCATAAGACGAGTGTTATTATCCATAACCTCAGATTACCAACAGTTACAAGTGCACGACCTAATCCAATATTATGCACCTTTATACATATTATAGTGACTAAATATTTCTGCCATCCGAGTGAAGCTCGTTTTAAATAGGTCAGTAAACTGAACCAGTATTTTTTTTATGAATACTGTGCCGTAAAATATACGAATTGGGTGAAATATTTTCTGCGAATGCTGAAATTTAGAATCTGGTCTGACTTTTCAAATTCGGACCATATTAGTAGGGCCGTCATGACACTTGTAAAATGGTTGATTTTCTTCGTGCGTGTCTTAATTTTAAATGATAACATGTGATCAATTAATGGGGTTTGTTTTAATTTGTTTTGGAGGATTAAAAAACACGTTCTCAGTAAAATAACCTTCTCCAGAAAGTGATTAGTGGACGCTCGGTTAATGAGTCCAAAAACCGCCGGGACGAATACGTAAATTTACAGTATTTTATATTCATATTTTCTATTGTTAGAAACAAAGTGTACTACACGTACACGCATAGCTGACAATTTGTTAAGTAAAAAAAATATATTTTAAAGATAAGATAAATAAATGTCGATTTATACTTCGAAAGATCGTAGCATCGGGTTCATAAAAAAATATTATTTAATAGAATCTCACCAACACCGTCGCTTCCTTAACAAATATCAACGTTAGATTAATTAAATAAATATGGGTGCATAAATTTTGCGCAGTGTGTAATGTGGCCACTCAAACCAGCCAGTGACAAGTCTGATCGAAGTATTTATGTTTTGACTTTCGCACTCAGTTTGTAGATAATGGATACTCTCATTATTTAAAGGACGTGATCTAATAGAAATAAACTACTTAGAATATAACACCTACTGAGTCATAAGTTCCGTAAATTTTTGAAGCGTTTCTTGGGTGACCATGATTAAATTGAAAACACCGTATTTAAAAATCAACACGTGAAATTAAAACTAAATTAATTGATGCTGTGATAGCATATTTTCACATAATTTTACAGGTACTCTGACACGATGGATAAAATAGTGGAATTAAGACGGATCGAAGGATCTTGATCTCGTGGAAACCGAAGTCCAACAAGATGGTGTCAATGGTTAATAGCAACTGGCGACTCTGTATAGGAAGTGCTGGAGGCATACGGATTAGAAATATCCGTTTTAAATTATGTACTTTGTAATTTGTACGTACAGTAGCGGTCACAGAAATTGCATCAGCTTATATTTTGAGGTTTTTCAGAAATCGCATCGAGTGTAAATTTTGTTTTAATGTTATGTTTTTAAATAAAATTAAAATCAATCCTGGCAAATTAATTATTGGTTTTACTTCTCTGATGTTAGGATTTTTTTATTGGAAATGAGTTAATATTTGAAAAATGGCATAGTCGTTTTTTTTTTAAACAGTTTTGATAAAAAAAAAATGTAATTATTCGGGGTTCGAACTGTCAGAAGCGTCGCAGTGAGTCACATCTTGCTGGAGGGTGTGAATCTATAAAATGCTGCGAACACCCAGTTGCATTCCACCGGCAACACTACTGACAATTCCAACTCGTTAGCATCCACGTCGCGAACCCTGGGCAATGGGATCACAATCAAAACGGTGTGATCTCAGCAGATAACGAGAGGATGAAAGGCGATTTTTTAGCGACTCAAAATCAAAATCAACCAGCTTGGAAGGTAACCTCGACAAAAAGTCCACTGGAGAAGGCAACGGGAAACCCCTCTGGTAATTTTTTCCCAGGAATCATCATGGCGAGTACATCCAATGAGCGGTTTTCCCGGATGCGGAATATAAGAGTAGCGCAGAACCGAAATGCTTTTACTGTAGTGATTACCAACGTCGAGGGGAGCCGACAAAGCACCGCAAAAAGAAGAATAATTCAATTAACATTATCATTTTATACCAATTAATATAATTTACCTTTTTTTGGCTCTTACTTCTGCCTAAATGATTGCAGAAATTTGAGACAGAATTGATAAAATTTAATTTCCAACCTCTCGCTTTATCCCAAGTATTTTCTTATTATTTTTTTAGCTGTTCTGCTGTCTTGAGTCTCAATTTGTATTTAAGTTTCAAGAATTGCCCAAAATTTTTCGATAGAGTCTTAATCAGGACTTTTCTCAGGCTACTCTTCATCCTTCGAATTTTCTAGTACTTTCATGAGCACTTTCGCTATCGGTTTTGGTGACAAAACAAAACTCATATATGGAGGGTACAGGAGATAATGAATGGATGTTAATTTTTATGTGTTTTGAACTAATACTGGGATCTGACGGCAATTCACATGATTTACATTTCTGTTGAATACAATTTTAATTAAAAGCTATACTTTCCAAGATAATCATGCAAGAAAAGGATATTTTCAGGGAATAAAGGATGGATGTCACTGGAAATAAAGAGATTGTTTAATATTGAAAACCATTTAAAATTATATAAAACAGTTTAGGCTATTTACATTAAGCATGTTCCTTCATAAAGTTTATTTTAATGTCCCAGAGGTTTGAAAACATAAAAATGTTGTATTTCAAATATCTTTTTTAAAAATTCATTCTTTGTATCCCTTACCATTTATTTTTAAAACATTTAATTTGGTCCTGATAATGTGTAGCTAAAAGTATTATTTTATTGGAAAAAATCGGTTTGCATGAACGATATACCTCAAAGGGAAATTTTAACTAACAAAAATAGTGCAGAATATTTTCAGACTGCAGTATTTTACTTAAGGATAGACGGGGATAAACGAACCAAAACGATTATAACAGTCCCCATTGAAGCGAAATGTATGGTCAGCTTAATTATTATGGAACTGTATCAAATTACCATACCATATTTCATTGTGAAGTCGATATTGATACTTCTCTTGAATTGTCCCCTCGTAATCAAGTGGTTTGTGGGTTTACCAAGCAAGAAGTTTCTTTTAATTATGGAAATATGCGTTAGCGAAAAGCGGACTGTAGCGAAAAAACAAATTTCATTCAGTTTTGGGAAAAGTTGGAAATATTTGAAGACAGGAAAGGAACACGGAAATGAACCTACCTTTCATACGATGAGGATGTTTTTCAATTTTTAGCACTGGATGATGGAAGTTCACTATGAATTATGTAAAGATTTATGATAACTTTTACAACGACGCGCGACGAATCGAGAAAAATTTATGCAATCTAATGTAATGTCAAAAATGTTCTTGGTTTTGTTCCAAATCCAAATCTTCTAATTTTGTATTTCTTCTATATTTATGAAAGGGTAGGTACCATAAGAATGGCTCAAGGGAAGAATGGGAAAGAAAAGTAATTGGCCAGGAATAATATCGGTACATGCTGTTACATACTAAACAATATGAAACTTCAAAAATATGCAAAATCGTTTAAAATTAATTAACATGTGTTTACACATTTACCTTTTTTTTGCTTTAAGGCTGTGATTGTGTTAAGCCAATATTATTAACAAACAAAAAAACATAGTAACCCTCATTATGGTAAACAATAATTACATGTAATACACTAATGACATTAAGAATAATAATCCTAACTACAAATAAATAATAAAATAGAAAAATTGTTTTGCCCATTATGTACTATACAAGGCTTATATAATATAAACTGCAAAAGGTTTGTTCCTTCTAACCACTTTTACTTTAGTGTGAGGATCTGGCGGAATAATCGGCTGTGGTCTTGTTAAGAAACTTCTCCGCATTAGCTTTAAGAAGAGCAAACTACAGAAAGCTAATTCAGGAGAAGCCGGACTATTGACAGACTTTCCGTTCCACTTTAGCAGAGTTCGGCGTTTTGTGTTCTATTTTTTTTACCACGTATGATCTTACCTCACGTGATAAGTCCTTGTGACATTTTTTTTCTAGTTTTCAGTCCAGATTGATGATTCTATTATGTAATAAAATAAGAACGTCTGACATGATATAGTGCAGAACTGCCGAAACAAAAACTGCAGCTGCTGCTCTGACGAACATTCCAAACCAATCGAAAAAGTTCTTATTTGTGGAAAAATCTGTGTATGTAAGTGGCAGGCCCTCTATTACAAGTTAGTGTTGCAGTTTTCGAGATGATCATGATGCTAGATATAATTGAATCAGGTAAAATAGACTCTGGAAACATTGAAGAATTCCATATCGATATTGTTTTATTATCAATTCGATTCTCGCCAGTAGCAAGAAAAAATCTTTTTAATTTTTTTACAAAATATATTTTTTAATTGGTCTTGGTATTGTGGTGTATAATTAATAACTCCATTCAATATCGTTTCTATTGTGCCTGCTGACAAACTCTTAAAATATATCCTCATCGGGTTATTCCTTTAACATAAAAATTACTATGGGAGGGGTATTTTCTGGAAATTTACGATTTTGCAGTTTAGGTACATGAGTGTTTCTATTGTATTTTTTATGTTCGCTGATCAGTTAGGAAGTTCTACTCTTACACAGGCAGTTTGTTGTTTCAGGAATAAGAGCTTTGTTCATTTTTATTTTACACGGCATAATGCCAATGAAAACTTTATTACAGCAACGGAATTCTTCTAAGTTTTCCGGTACTGGTATGAAGATTATAAAAATCTAAAAAAGATATTGTTACAAAGTAAATATTACAACCAGAATTATCATCTATAAAAAAAGAGAATACAATTCTATAAAAAAGGTTTCAACTAAAATATTTTTTTAATTTTTAAAAAAAATTATTACCAAAGGCATAATTTTACGTAGAAATAAAGGAAAATGTCACAAAAATTTGTGTGATTTAAAATGCATCTATTTCTTTTCAAAAACACAAAATCCAAATTTTGTTTTGACCACTTTTATGTTCAATTTATTGTCTTTAAATTATTGCAACAAATTTTAGTTCAATACTTAGTCTTTATATGAGATCCCAGATACCTAAGTTTAGTCTAAATTTAAAAAAGCGTAATCTGTCGGTCGAATAGAAGTATATTTTAGTTAATAGAAATACCCTTTAAACTTGTTTTTATCTAATTTATGTTTTTTTATTTTTTAGTATTGCGCGATTTTTAATAAAACGTTCTTTTTAAAATGGCAATATTGTATGATTTCCTCATTTTTCAAGCGTTTTACCTGAACCCAACCTTTATGCTCGCGCATAAGAATACATTTTTTATATCCAATTTTCCGTTTTTTTATTATAACTCATATTTATTACTTATGCATAGATTTTCTCTACTCTATTTTTGTTTTCTATGTTATCAATGCAATTAGTTTTTTTAATAAAATAAAACTTTTTATCGCTTTTGTATATATGAGGAGGTAGCGATAAAAAAACATCACTGTTCAACAACCTAAACGATATTTTAATTCGTATTGTTGAGCTTATGCGCATTTTCCGGAGATAATTTCGCGCGGCAATTACTACAACTGGGTAACTACAAATTTGAACCGGGTTGTGGGCCCGTGGTAGTATTGTGGACTAACAGGTAAAAGGTCCGAGGTTTGAATCCCTTTCTACTACAACTCGATTTCCATTTTTCCAGCTCAAATTAATCACGGCTTTAAGGAAATGGTCTGAAAATTGAAATATTTTTGAAAATAAATAAGAATTCAAGTATTTTTCTTTTTACTTAAAATAAAAAAAAACGTCAAAATCAGAATTGTTTAGTTAATCACTAAAATACATAGTTGTATTTTCCTTCACGAGTGCTACAAATAGACAAGTCGTTTTGCATTTAAATAATATTAATATGATTTCAATGTAAAACCTGATGTGGGGCAAAAAAAAAAGTTTTTGGTAGTTAAACCGAAAATACTGATTTTGAAGTTACCTAGCGGTAGTAGTTATGACTACAATTTAATGATATACACTAGTAATGCTTATAATTTCATTCCTTCAAATTTTGACAACTCTTGATGAGCTTAATCTAAAAGTTAGATTACTAAAGTGAAAATAAATTTGTATTAGAGGGCTCTTGACTTGAAAAAAGTAAAACCGTTATCATCATTCCCTTCCCGCACCTAATGGTGAATAGGGCACTGCATAGGTACATCAATCGTGGCGTATTTTGTTTATTCTTTACATGAAGATAAGACGATCAGTCGTACGCTTCAGGTACCAGTCCAGAAACTATGAAATTTTCTAGAGTTAAAACACCCTTTTAAATATATATTTTATATAAACCTTATCGAGAATCGAACCCGAGACCTCTTGCTTGAACAAAGAACCCTTTAAGGATGGTATAATAAAATATATTAAAATAAACTTTTGCGACTGATGTATATGTGCATGACATTTAATGCTCACTAGCTACAACGTAAAATTATATTTAGAGACATACGTTATGGGAATACATATATCATGATTGTATTCGACGAACTCAAATCCAGACCGTCCATGTCGTTAGGATATTTATTTATTGTATTTGCACACTACCCTTCAGGTAATTTTCACAAAAATGACGCTACGTAAATTACCCAACTTTAAAGGCTAGTGTATATCACCGTGATTCTTCTGAAATGTACTCAACTTTAGTGCCAATCTATTTTTATTTCTGAATAATTTTTTTTCGTGCGTTATTTATCCACCATTATTTTATATACACCATTATTTTATTTACACCCAGATGTCCCTCATTTGCTGATGCATTGTCCCATTTTCAGCTTAGAGCGAATGCAGCTAGAGGCGCGATGCAGAAGTCTGGATGAGGACCTAGAAGATATCGTAACAGTAATAAGTAATAAGGACTTATCGCATGAGGTAATATCATACATGGTAAAAATAGTAAAGGTGGAAATAAATAAAAATAGGACACCAAATGCCGAACGCCCTCAAAGCGAAACGGAAGATCTGCTTATGCCTGTCAATAATCCGGCCTCTCCTGTATGAGTTTCCACCACCAGATCCTCACACTATAGTCAAAAAATTAAAAGAACATGCCTTTTGCAGTTATTATAAGCCTTGTACATAATAAGCAAGGTAACAATTGGGAACTCCTTTATTTAAAAAAAAATCCACCACAAGTTTTTACTAATATATACTATAATTAAGAAAGCTAATCAGTGAACTTATATTGTTTTTTACGGAGTTTACGGCGCAACAATATCTTAATAATAATTATGACTGAGAATAATATTATTTATCACCTCAGACGAGACGCTCCGTCAGACAGCAATTCAATCCAATATGTAATATATAAATAAAGGGATTTTTCTGTGTCAACTTTATTATAATGACAAATAAACTACTTAATGTCAATGACATAAACTATTCGATATAAAATTGTTTATTTATACACCGAGATTATATGAAAATAATAATAAACATGCTAAATATATATGAATTACCATTTAAAATATTTTATTTCCTTCTCGTGGTGTAGAAGTTAGCACGTTTGGCGCATGAGATCCCGGATTAGATTTCTAGTATAGCTAATTGTAAGGTAAAAAATTCTTCGAAAAGTTTTTTGCAAATATTTTTTTTTACTATCCAATCGACCGGCTTACAAAAGCCCTTGTGGATTAACATAAAAGATTTATAGATATTGCATGAACTTAACCTGAACAGTCGCAAAAATCATATAAAATTTAAGTAGGTATGGCAATAGTATAATTTAGGCATACATGGCACATGTGTCATTTTAAGGCCAGGATTTATATCGCCACTTGTGTCTTGAATGTTTGCCTTTGCTGTAGGAACTCATCGGCAATGCTGTTTCGGAATATTTTGTTAAAAGTTCTCAGGATCCTCAGCATCTTATAAATGGACTACAAAATACGCATACGGAATCTTCTACAATAGTTGGGTAAATACTATATTTTATGCAGTTTTGTTTAAAAATGAGCATTGTCCGAAACAACTTTTATTGACCATTGTCAGAAGTATTGCATATTGAGTAAACAAATAATTTTCGACGAATGTGCCTAAGAGTACCTCTGACACCCCCGTAGGGTACCATTGCCATGTGGGGCACATTCAACATTTTTTAAGTGTCATTATTAAAGAAGATTTAAGTTTTAATCTAGTTTACTTTAATAAAGAAATAAATAATCAATCAACGCATATCATCCAGGTTAAAATACGTTTTTTAAATATTTTTTTATGCTTTATTGCAAAAGAGAGGAAAAAAGGTTTTCAAGAAAGAAATATGGAAGTCTAGGCATTTACAGGACTTATGACCTGTCATTCTGTGGATTTATATTGGTTGGCAATAAATTTAGATCCCAATAACCCCATAAATATTGAGATCCATCTTCATCAGTTTGCTGCTCAAATGACATTATATTATAATTGAGATCCGTGAAACATTTTATATACAAGCAGTCATACTTGCTACCTAGATGGGTTCATGCTAATTCGGTTATACATAGGGAGTAAGTAATACTGACTTAGTAACAATAACCGATGAACCGGAGATTCACTCTGTTTGTTTAATATACAAATGTTAAAGTCCATTTATTTTTATTTTTGCTGAATTTGTGTGCCTAACAATTTGTGCCTATGTAAGATTTTTAAACCTAAAATGCATTCTTTTTTTTTCTATACTTCACTCTTTTACTATAAATCTTTTATTCTTTTTTTACGATACATTATTTGTCTTAGTTTAACCATAACAATTAATAACATTTTCTTTATAGTATAAAGCTTTGTATTTAACTTTAATTTTGTACAAATTGGCTACGGCCGTTAGTTATAATAATAAACAATAATTAAATAATGTTATAATTTTCATCAAAAAACACTATCAGTGTCTTTTTAGAGTAAACTCAACGATATCTCACGAAATTTAAATGTCATGTTATGTCGGACGGTGCCACCTTTACCCTACGTTATGTTTTTTGGACTGGAACTAAATCCAGACTTCATTTAAAAAGTTACACAGTTCCAGTTCACTGTCTGAATATTGTGTCAACTATCTCTGTTTATTAAAACATTTCAAAAAAGTATATTGTTAAGTGTCCTCGGCACGGGTAACCCCGGTGAGGTCACATTATTTTCATTAATTTTTATAGTTTAAGAAAAAAATATGAATAAATAAACAAATGAAGAAGTTCAGTGCCACGGGAAATTGGATGTATAAAAAAGTGTTTTCTTATGCGCGGTACAAATTAGAGCATTTGCTTGTAACGCAAAGTTTCTCGAAAATGTACGAAAAAAAAAAAAATATTTTAATAAAAATCAACTACGAACAATCAACTTTGAATGACACCACTAGAATCCAACTCACCAATCGAGACAAGAGACAACTCACCAAAGAGAACTTGTGACGTCTCAGGCGGAATAATTTCAAAATCACTAAATTTTAAAGATCGTAGCCTCAGTACGATACATGAAAATAAAATGAGTTTTTTCAGCTTTGTTTGAAAGTCTAAAAACAAATAAAAAATGTAAAAACTATTGAACTTCCTCATTGATGCACTAATACAGTTGCTTTTTGACCTTGCACCTTTAGATAAAGATCAGAAAAATTAAAATAATTAGTTGACTGAATAATTCGCAACAAATGGTGCATACATCACCAAATTGGATCATCAAATGCAGCGTATCTCGATCATATGTTTTGTGAATGTAAGGTGATCAGTTTTACTCTTCAGGTGCCAGTACAGAGATTATGAAATAGTGGAGCGTAAAATCAATTTACAACGAATATTTCATAGCGATCCCGCGGGAAAAAACCTTGGACCTAGAACAGGGTAGATAAATGCGCCAACCACTACATTCCGAGACGACTCATTTTAACCTGATTTCCTTTTTCAGGATTTTTACCTGATAAGAGTCATCGAGTAGAAAACACTCTTGGGTTTTGGTTCTATTTCACATTTATGTGATTTCGTTTGTTCTGACACAGACAATTAGATTTTAGCAACAATTTTTTTAAATATTATTTATTAATACAAAGTATATTACAAAAGAATTGTATTCCCAGGAGTTACTAAAACTCAATCAGGGACTAAAGTATTACTTACATTTTTTATACATTACATTATATTCAGAACGACAAAGAAACAAAGTATGTTTTAAATCTTTATAACTAAATATATCGCCAAAAATATAAACCAAAAATTTTAAACAGTTTCTTACACAAACAAAATAAATAAATAAACTTTTTTTTTATTTGAAATTAATTTATTAACCCTAACGGATTATTTCATTTATTTTACAAAAATATATATCATTTTTTATTTAAACTTTGTTCTTGATAATTATACTCTTAACGCCTTTTGAAAAGTTTGTTTGAGTCTTTTGTTTACTTTTATCTGGTAGTTTATTGTATAATTTTAGCCCCTATTTATTAGTCTCGATTGTCCTTGTCTTGTGTTGGAATGTTGTATGTGGTATTGTTCTGATATTCTTATATTATGTCCATGTTTAATAATAAATTTTTTTGAATGAAGGACGCGGCAAATCTAGGACTAAGGGAAATATGGTTGTTAACATCACATATTACGCAGACGATGCAGCCATAGTGACAGAATAAGAAGATGATTCACAATACATGTTACAAAAGTTTCATCTAGCATCTCA
>NW_028279077.1:0-51125 GCF_059751315.1 Micrasema longulum
TAAGACGCTAGGAATGTATGCCGAATGTATAGACGTGTGTGGCGGTCCATTCTCTCTGCCTACCCCTACGGGGAAATGGCGTGATGGCAGTTGTAGTAGTAGTAATAGTATATATATACAGGGTGTTCTTGAAACCCTGTCACATCCGAAACCACGATGATCAGTATGAGCAAGAAGACATATTGGCACATTAAAAAAAAAATTAAGAACGAATATAATTTCAAAAAATAAAATATTCAAAAACAAATGGTTGCTAACTTCTGCAGAAGAGAAACGAGGTTGGGGGGAGTCTGACAACTGTTTAACACGCGGCCGCGCTCCTCTCACTTCTCCCCTGCAGAATTAAGCAACCATTTGTTATTTTTAATATTTTATTTTTACAAATTTTCTTCGTTCTAAATATTTTTTGACTGATCATCGTGGTTTCGGATGTGACAGGGTTTAAATGAACACCTGTATATATCCATATACCGATGCTGGTACATTTCCTTATTTTTACCTGTTATTGTATCTTTTAGTTTTTCTTATGTTATCTTTAATTTTAACTGAATTTGCATATTTATGTTTCACTGATGCACTTGAATGTATTTTTAATAAATGTCGGAGCCCGTAGGGCGTGTAAATAAATAAATAAATGATGTCACAACTTACTGATCACTGATCATGTACCGATCAAATCGATTTCATCAGTTTTTTCGTGCAAACATGAAACTCTGTTTCCGAAAATTGATATAAAAACGCAAAAAAAGGCCTATTATAATGTGTTTAAGACAATTATATACTAAAAAATAAGACGTAAAATACTTTTTTTATGAACAACAACAAATGAATATTTTTTTTATTCGATCTATTTACATTGATCAATTTGTCCCATCTCTAACATTTTTGCAAAATGACGTAACCTTGTAAGAACGTCGTTAATAATAAGGTTTCTTTTTAAAAAAAAAATAGATTGAAATACGATTTTATATAATTATGTTGATTTATATGTCAAGCATTGTATTAAAAAGGTAAATTTACATGCCAGATACGAATGATTTTTTGTGTGTCAATATAAATCACTCCTAAGACGTCACTATGAAGTTATGTTGTCACTTTTGCTGACAACTGTCATTTTAATCAAGCTATATTTTAAGAACTATAGCAATTATTTATTTATTTATTTATGGACATTCCATTTATTATCGCGTTAATAATAATGAGAAGCAGGAAACAGTCGGCAATAGCCTAGTTTCATCGGCCATACGGGCCAAGATGATTTTTTCTAAACAATATCGAATTTGATAAAATAAATAAAATCATCATCATCATTCCCTTTCCGCACCTAATGGTGCATAGGGCACTGGATTGATACACCAATCGCAGCATATCTCGATCAATTTTGTTACATGAAGGTAAGGTGATCAGTCTTACGCTTCAGGTACCAGTCCAGGGACTATGAAATATTCTAGTATGAAAACACCCTTTTAATTTTTTTAAATATTTTTTTTACAATATACAAAGGAGGTAAAACAGAGTATAAAAAAATAGAGGATAATTTCATAGCAATGAAATACATATTAACAGTAAAAATAGTAAACAAAAAATCCCACAAAGGCTTGGCCTGTTCGTGGGTATACAAGAAATGCTTATGAATTTTTGCTCCTATAATAAATAGACAGGTATAATATTTTTGTGTACAGAATAGTCTCTGTCTACCTTGTTATGTGTTCTGTCTTCGTTATCTCTCTAATACAGATGTATTGCTGTATTAGCGCACATCGTTCTTCAGCAGCAAGGTAAAATATTTTTTGTATTAAAATCCAGCATAGTCAAACAATTTTTACTTTCCAAATCCGGCGTGAAAATGTGCATTTGAAGATTACAAATAAATACAACTTAATGATTTTAAAAATTGAGACAGATATATCAAGTCTTGTATCCTATGTCGGCTAGTGTGACATCACAGCCACACAAGAGTTAATAAGCGTAGAATGGTTTTTATCCGCATGGGCGACTCTAGCCGGTGGCGTGTCATTACTCTAAGGTCAATATTGTGTTCGAGTGGCGTACCGCCGCAGGTAGGTAATTGAGTGACGCGACGCGGCTTCGGCGTCGGCGTCGGCGTCGTCTCCCTGACATTGGGCCGACCCGCCCGGGTAACTGACCTAGGCCAGGCGGTCCCGAAATACCCGTGAAAAATATTATACGTATTATCCTAAACTATTATAGACACCGCCGCCGCCAGAACTTCTCAAACTGTTTTTTACATAGTGAAATACAAAATGCGATTTGATTATACAGGGTGTTCTTTAAACCCTGTCACATCCGAAACCACGATGATCAGTATGAGCAAGAAGACATATTGGCACATTTAAATATTTTTTTAGATCGAAAAAATTTTTAAAAGAAGCAAATGGTTGCTTACTTCCGCAGTGGTGAAACGAGGAGGGGGGAGTCTGAAACTGCGCCGCGCTCCCCTCACTTCTCCCCGGCAGAAGTAAGCAATCATTTGTTTTTTTAAATATTTTATTTAAAAAAATTATTTGTTCTAAATATTTTTTAAAATATGCTCATATGTCTTCTTGCCCATACTTATCATCGTGGTTTCGGATGTGACAGGGTTTAAATAACACCCTGTATAAAACATTAGCGGACCCGAATATAGATGTTTAAATATGGGCAGAATGGTGAATGGTACACAGTGTGTAAAATGGCCACTTAAACCAGCCATTACCAAGAATTGCAGGTCTTCTTTGCTGCTAGCAAGAAGCACGGCATCATCCGCATACAGACGACAGTTAACAGTTATACCACTCATTTTTGCTCCCATTCTTAAATCTTTCAGTTCTTTCATACAGTTATCGATGTATATTTTGAACAACCATGGTGACATTACACATCCCTGTTTGACTCCTTTCGGAATATTAAACCACGATGTGAATGACCCATTCACCTTCACACATGCTGTGCTGTCCTTATACAGTGACGCAATAGCCATTGTCAGGTTACCATTCACTCCATACTCCGATAAAACCGTCCACAGTTTCTCTGTCAACTCTATCAAATGCCCTTTGCAGATCGACAAATGCGCAGAAAAGTTTCTAGTGTTTAGACAGAAACTTTGATGTACGTAATGTTGTATACGCAACTGTAAATTATGTTAAATAATTTAGTTATATAAAATTTTATTTGTTTGTTCACAATTTATCACGCTATTTATTGCATTCAGCCGGCGCGGTATCCAGCAAGCCAAATGTCAATAAAAGCTGACGCCATAGTAATAGTTTGTAATTTAATTTTCACTTTTTTGTATAAGATACTCTTTACTATTTTGCAAATGAAATATATTGTATTATTTTTTTATAATAAACGCCGAAAAAACAAACCGACACGAGCGTTGATTTAGAGATTACACACACATTGATTTATGACCGCGACAACTTAAGCATGTGATCAGTTAAAGACATTTTAAATTTATCTCCTGCTTGACTTTTAACTTTTAATTTGATTCTTAATTTTGTCTTTCAATTTTAACTTTTTAATTTTAATTCTTAATTTTAACTTTTAATTTTAACTTTTAACTTAATTTTAATTTAAACTTTTCATTTTAATTTTTACTTTTACTTTTCATTTTAATCATTTGATTTCAACTCTTAATTTATACTTACTTACATCTACTACCTGCATCGAATAATTTATTGTTAGTTGTGATTTTTTTAACAATTAAATTGAAATGTTCACGGAAGCAGAGAGAGAGGGAGGAAAGAAGAGTAGCTTTACAATGTCTTCTCCTTTTTATGTAATATTTGAATTTTTAACAATTTATTTATTATTTTTCCCCTCTCCTCCTGCATTAATTAGTGCAAAATCTGTAATTGGTCTTACTTTTTAAAATTGTTCTTTTGTACATTGTTTTATATAAAGACTGTATGATTTCATTAATAAATAAATAAATAAATGTTGATTGTGATCGCTCAAATGCTTAGCACGTTTTTAAGCACGTCGATAATCATTTGTGATTGCGTCGCAGGATATACTTTAAGGCAGGGGCGAACCGTGTATAGAAGCGATTATGCGCAGCTTACCATTATATTTGACTAACCATAATAATGTTTTATTGTAACGTTATTTACAGAAAAACAAATAAATAATTAACATTTATTTTGAATCATTTCCACCGTTTGTATTTTTATTTATATAAATATTAATATTAATAAAGCGCACCCAGCGCCTGCGGTGAGCCAAGAAACTAGCCGATTATTCCAGCTTATTTTTTCATACAAATAAGTATACTATATTTTGAATGTATTAACCCCAGTGCGGGTTTTTTCTCCTAGATTAAACTTGCAGATTACACAAATTATTTGAAGATTCTTGATTTGGATAACAGTATTTTAAACATTGTTTCTTAAGGACTGTTTTTCTTTGAGATGGTACTTTTGACATAAGACCATAATTAATTTCATGCGTCATATTGCGGGACATATAGCGCCTCACGCGGCCGTTTTTAGCACTATTATTTACTAGAACAATGCGACCAGTTGACATTTCGATTGAATACCTAATATCGACTGAATTCATAGTGGTATTTTTTATTTATTTTTAATGAATTGTATATTAAAGTAATGGATAATCTCTTCAATCCGTGCCTCATGTCTGAGGATGGTGATTACGCCTGACTCCAGGCATGGCTCGTCTGTGGACAGTCTCCCTCCATCTGGAACGGTCTTGTGCTCTTCTATAGGCATTCGTCAGTGATGATTCTGATAACTCAGTGACTGTGCCGCTCCATCTTGTCGGTTGACGTCCACGCGACCTTGTCCCTTCGACACTTCCCAGGAGAATAGTTTTCTCCAAACTATCAGAATCTCCCCTGGAAATATGCCCAAAGAACTGCAGGATTCTTTTCTCGCACATGGATATCAGTCTTTCTCCTATGTCCAGTTCCTGGAGAATAGATGCATTCGTACGTCTGGCCGTCCACGGAATCCGCAGCACTCGCCGCCAACACCACATCTCGAAAGCTTCGATTTTTTTCTTTTCAGATTCCCTCAGTGTCCAACACTCCACACCATACATGAACACTGAGAAAACCAAGGCCTTCACCAGTCTCAATCAATGGATAATATATCTGATATATTATATCACGAAGTTACATCGTTTGAGTTGATTTCATGGATGAGAGTTGTTGTACCACACAGAACCACAGAAAAATATCAATTTATAGTATATAACACATTATATTATGTACTTTCTATGTAGGTGCAAATATATGATATTTTTTTATAGCTTACCTGTAAATAAAATCACCATTCGCCACTGCTTTAAGGTCGGTTAAGCCAAAATAAAAAAAAACATGTTTTTTATGGTAAATCTCTCACAGATCGGTCCGAACCACACCTTGAGCGCTGGCGACCAGACCGAGTTGATAGTATATTCGCTAGAGATGTGTTTTACGCTTTTCACAGCATAAATTATCAAGGTTGAACTGCGCATATAATTATTTTTACTCTTCTCTGCGGCGAAAATTACTCGTTCGTTCACATAACTTTACTGGCACCGTCCTTTCTTTTATTGCCTTTATCTCGAGTGACGTCACCAAAGCATTCATTCATTTCTCATTTCTCCGTAATGTTTGAGACATCGTTTTATTTTAAAGTAAACATACCAATAGACGTTCGTGCGTTTATATTTTTATTATTTATTTTATTCTACTCGGCTTACCGCATTTTATTGTACACAGTAATACAAAATTAAATATACCCTTTACATAGGTACATGGTGATAAAAATAAAATAAAACAAATTACATTAAAAATTATACGTTAGTAAACTCTCCTATCGTGAACACATTGATAATATTGTAAACAAATCTCTCAAATTTCTCGGTTTTATCAATAGAGTGACGGCGGACTTCAAAAATATTAATGCCATCAAAACTCTTTATTGCTCACTAGTTCGACCCCATCTAGAATACGCTTCTCCTATTTGGTCTCCATTCTACAGGACTCATATTGACCATATCGAGTCTGTCCAACACCGTTTTCTAAGAAAAGTGGCATGGTTGCTCTTATTACAATGGGGTAATTATTCCTATTTTGAAAAAGAGCAATCTCTTAATCTGTCTTCATTGGAGAGACGTAGAACTGAGATGGACCTTATATGCATTTTCAAAATACTTAATGCTTTAAGTGATGTCCCATCTCTGTTGCAATCAATTTCTTTTCATGTTCCCAACCGTGTCACCAGAAGTCAAAATCTGCTGTTTATAAAATCTTCTAAGAGCAACTTTGGTTTTTATGCCCCAATGTCCAGAATGTGTAGATTAGTCAATTCATCACACGACTTGGAATTTTTTGGGATAGATCTTCCGGCTTTTCGTAGATCTCTTCGCGACTAAACAGTGTGGGATGAAGTTGGATTGGCATGGTTTAGCTCAAAGTTTTTGGTCTTTCATTTTTTTAAATATATTGTATACAATTATTGTTTTGCCCTTGTTTGTCTTTGCCAAATAGTTTTATGTTCTTTTTGTTCAGTTTCTTGCATTTATGTTTCTTCATGTAACTGTTGTAATTGGCTTAGGCCGTATATATATAATAAATAAATAAATTTATATTAATACATATGAGTTAAATATTAAATAAATACATATAAGTTTAACACGAAATGATAAAAAAAATATTTTCATGTACTCGTATATATTTTTCAATAGTAAAAGATTTTTTTTTTTCAAGAACAGTAAGTTTTTGTAAATTTGGCGGGATTAGAACAAGAATGCTTGAAGACAGGATAAAGAGGGGAAGGGAGATGTACATATTTATTATTATAGAGCTTTATTACTTTTAAAATGTTTTAAAAATGTGATATTTCCCTTTTCTTTAGTATATGCATTCTCGTCGAATGCAGCCCCGGTAACGATGAATTTTTTTCTGCTTAACAAATTTTATACTTTAACAGCTACAAACACGCCCAGGCCAAAGTTCGTCATTTCACAAATAACAGCACGTAAATCGATCCGGTACTTATTTAGTCTATCGAGGACACGCATACGAACATTGCCTTTTAAATATATAGATTCCATGAACCCTGTGTAAAGAATATACTAAACTAAACACTAGTTAGATAGTGAGGTGTGGCGTTCTATCCTCTCTCGGAGTGACAGAATCACGTTCGATTCCTAGAAGTAATTTGGCTTCAGAATAATGCCGATTTCCGACAATAGTAAAATTACAATTTTGTAAACAAAAATTGAGTCACGAGTTAAAATTTTTACAAATATTTTTCCTCGTTCATTTTGCGTACTAAAATAAAATAAAAACAAAAAATATGTTTTGATTCGCTATCGCCGGGTCCTGGCGGATGAAGAATACAGTTTCCGCTCGATAGCTACTTTCAGGCAAAAATTAACTAAGGTAACTGAGATAATTGATGTAACCCTTCGACTGCTTAGCAGGTTTTTAAGAATCTAACCAGATTTTTTTTTTTACTATAAGTGTCTTTATTCAATAAAATACATGTGTTATTACAATATTTATTTATTTATTTATACATCGACGGTTCAAAGAACCTTTTATAAAAAATAATAATTTACAGAAATAATCACAGCAGTGCACAATAATCATGTAGTTCATAGTATTAAATAATAGAATAATTAAAACTAAACAATTTAGTATACCTATAATACATAAAGTTATAAAGAAACATAACATTTCTAAATAAACGATAGCAATAACCATGAGAAAATCTTACGTACTAAATATAAATAAAACACAGTAAAGTTAAGAATAACTAGGTAATAATAATAAAAAAAGTAATACAACATTAGTGCTTAAAAAAATAAAAGTTTTTTGAGCAATAAAACAAAAATAAAAAAAAGTTAATTTACTAAATAATACCTCTATTTAGTGAAATCATCATCATCAGTTGGTTGGCAGAAGTTGCCAGTTGGCAATAAATCCACCAATGTACAATTTAAAATTATGTCTAACATGTTAAATAAAGAAAAAAAAAATCACGTATTCCAGGAAACAAAGTTAAATTTAATAATATATTTTGGAATAAATCCATTATTTTTCTAAAAAATAACGAGTGAGAATTCGTTTTAATTCATGAACAGAATTTGTATTGAAGATATCAAATATTTGTTCTAATTCATTTCCATACCTGTGTATCCTGGGGATAGGAGAGTGCATTTCAAAGTTGGTCCGTGAATTATTGCAAAAAAATAATTCTTTACTTCTAATGCACCTACCAGGTATTCGAATTATAATTAGTTCAAGCAGAGCTAATTAATTTATCTGTCAATTATCGATTTCATTTCTAAGGAAATCATAATTTAAGGATTCTACGGGTATTTTCAATTTATAATTTATAAAATGCAAGAATTACATTAATACACTTTAAGAATAAAATCATGAAGTATTAAAACATCTTTGTCCCGATTAACTATTTTTACATTTATTTATTTATTGAACACTTTATATACATATAAGGACGGGCATATTGCCTTAAGACAATTTCTTCCTACCTACCCAAACCGTTGAGTTTGAGAAAATTACGAATATATGGACATATTGAATCTTACAATTTTTTACAAAAATTAAAAATAAAGATTAACTAAATAAAAATATATAAAAAAATTAACACTATACTATGAAAAGAGGAGAGGGGACGGGAAGGAAAGAAGAAGGATAAAGGAACAACCTAAATATTTAGATAGTGACATTTCAATCTTGACTTAAATGTAAATAAAGAAGGGGCGTATCTAACATAAGTGAGTAGATTATTCCACAATCAAGCAACTACTACTGTGAAATAGAAGGCAAGAAAATTGACTTGAAATTGAAAGAAGAGTTATTGACTTTATTGATTTTCTGATTATTTTGCTAACTCCGCTGATTCTGTTATTACCACACATAATTTTCTCATTGACTCATGGGTCCCAGAATTTGTTATTGACAGTCTTGATTTTGATGGAAATGTCCCGATTCTTCTGTTGTCTTTTCTGATTTAAATAATGTAAATAAAGAAGGGCGGGGCGTCTCTAAAATTAGTGGGTAGATTATTCCACAATCGAGCGGCCACCACTGTGAAAGAGGAGGCAAGAAAATTAGAGCGATGACAGGATATTCAAAGGGTTCTCTCGTTACTAGAACGAAGAGATAGTCCGTGTTGTGAAAGAGGTTGGAAGAGCTCTCTCAGATAAACAGGCGAAGTGGGATTATTTAAGATATTGTGAAGAAGTGATAGAATGTGAATGTTTCTTCTATGCCTGATACTGAGCCAGTGTAGTTGCGTGCGATACTCGGTTATGTGGTCGAAGACCGAAGATATAACGTATACAAATATTCTGCAATCGTTCTAACTTGTCAAGTAATTCATTAGCATCTGGATAAAATACACCCGCATAGTCAAGGAGTGGAAGAAGTAAGCTCTGGACTAATTTTTGCTTAACATTAATTGGCAAGAAATTCTGTAATCTTTTGAGTGAGTGCAAAATCCTATAAAGATTACGACTAACTTCGTTAACCTGAGCATGCCACTCTAAATGCTTATGAATGATAATACCTAAGTTTTTGACTGAAGTCATGAATGGAATTTCTGTACCATCAACTTTGAAAAGAGGAAGTGTGGAAAAATTCACTTTAATAATTATTTTGTGAAAAGGGCGTAAATTATGTTGTTATTAAATTAGTTTTAATTAATATAATGTAAAGGTTCCGCAAACCAAGTTTTGTAAAATTTTCAACTTAAAAATGACATTTTTTAATAAAAATCTATAAAAGCGCCATCTATGAATAATTATTATCATATTTTCGTTTAAAATCACCTTAATAACAAAATGTTCCGTCAGTTTTAAACACTGCGTATTTACTAATTTTGTTTTAAACCACTATTTTTTCTTCCACCGACCTTCTTCGTCAAGGTTTACGAAACTACAGTCCTTAAAATGTAGCTTGATTGTCATTCTATGACAGCTGTCAAACTAATTTCATTAGTGATGGGAAATTACTGATCACTGATCAAATCGATTTTATCAGTTATTTCATGCAATCATGAAACTCTGTTTCCGAAAATGTATATAAAAACGCAAAAACAAGTCTATTATAGTGTGTTTAACACAATTATTCACAAAAAAAATGAGACATTTATACTTTTTTCGTGAACATTATCACTCGAATTATTTTTTTATTCGATCAAATTACATTGATCAATTTTTCCATCTCTAACGTTTTTGCAAAATGATGTAACCTTGTAAAAACGTATATGGGTTTATTTTAGTTTTTTTTTCAGTTTTAAAGCTGATATTATACATTTATGTTAATTTATTTGTCAAGCGTTGTATTCAAAAAAATAATTAACACGCCAGATACCAATGATTTTTCGTTTGTCAATATAAATAACTCCTTAGACGTCACTACAAAGTTGTTTTGTCACTTTTTCTGACGAATGTCATTCTAATCAAGCTATATTATAAGGACTATAACTTTGTATACTTTGTGGAAATCTGTTATTAGTTCTGAGTGTATACACTATATCTGTTTGTTTACTATAAATATATGTGTAAAACTTTTGGGTTCCGAAATAAATAATAATAAAATAAATAACTTTCCACTCTAAGACATGACCGCATTTAATGACTAACGTAAATATTTACATTTTCCTCAAAAACATCCAAGCAATTATGACGCATACAACGGTGACGACGCCTCTGGCGGCTGTAATTCGTAACACAGATGGTTTGCGCCTCCGATCATAATAAGCTTTTGAAACGCGTTGGCAGATGGCAGTGCACAAATACAGATTTCTGTAATGGACTCTTGTACGTCGATTATATTAGTGATGAAATCAACCAATAGATGTAACGCAATAACAGTATATTTTATATTTTGTGCTCGTTATTTTTTTATTATTGACTGGGGAAGTTTAGTGCTACGAGAAATTGGATATTAAAAATGTGTTCTTACGCGCGGTAAACATTAGAGCATTAAATTTTAATGCGAAGTTTCTCGAAAATGTATGAAAAAAATAATTACATGACTTTAATAAGCATGAACTACTTTGAACTAAATTTGTTGCAACAGAGAGGGAAAACATTTTTGAGAAGGGAATACGGAAGTCTAGGTATTTACAGGGCTTATGACCTGTCATTGGCTGGTTTAAGTGGACATTTGGACATACTCAAAACATTGTTGAATCAACTATTTGGTAAAAGAAGAAGTATACATATTAGAAAATTGTTTTCAGGCGTTGCCGTAGGTGAATTGGTTCAGCTGGATGAATCTCACCCGCATGATAAAGGTTTCAGTTCGTTTACTTCACAAAAGTCAACAGATGGAGGAGTTGAGGAAATGTGGATGTTTAAACATGTGCAGAATGGTGAATGTTACACTGTGTGTAAAGTGGCCACTTAAAGAGACATGCATATTTTAAAGGCTCAAAAATTCCTTTTTTTACTAATAATATTTCATTGATTACAAACTTTCAAAATTTTCCTTCTCTTAAAAAACATACACTCTCCTGGATTCAAACTAAAGATATGAACTCTTTTATTTTATGATTTATTTTGTTGCCCTTCAATAATAAGGAATATTTTTGTGTTTTTTTTAATATTTTTTATTTCTTTTTTTTATTACTATAAAAAAAATAGCATATTATCTTTTACGTAATATTTTATTTTTTCTTTCTTATGTTACACAAAAATATTATAACTGTCCATTATTTATTATAGGAGCAAAAATTCATTACAATTTTCTTGTATACCCACGAACAGGCTATGCCTTTGTGGGATTTTTGTTTACTATTTTTACTATTAATGTATATTTCATTTATATGTAATTATGCTTTTTTTAATACTCTGTTTTATCGTTTATTGTAAAAAAAAAAATATGATAGTAATAAATAAATAAAAACCTGCCAATGACAGGTTATAAGCCCTGTAAATGCCTAGACTTCTATATTCTCTTCTCAAAAAAATTCCCACTGTGTTGCAACAAATTTAAATAAATATTTATCCCCTTTTCCCTAATTGTATAAATGGACAATAAATTATTTTTTAAATTATAATAATAATTATGCATAACTTATATAGCGCCATTTTCGTAATATACCTCAAGGGCGCTTTATAAAGTGATTATATAAAGTTATAAATTTAATTTTAACTTTTTAATTTAAGAAAAATAATGTACTTTTTCATATTACTTTTCCACCACATGCCAAGAATTTATTAAAATGATTTAGAGAACAAGTGGGTTTTAAGTTTCTTCCGAAATATCACTTCACTCTCACAGTTTCGGATTTCTGCTGGGAGAGCATTCCATGCCGTAGGGCCTGCGACCGCAAATGCACGTTCGCCGAATTTAGTGCGCTGTTTGCGTAGAGGTATAATAAATTTTCCTTTCGACGTAGATGTATCTGATCTAATCGTAAGACGTCTGTCAGCTAGTTCATCTGGAATGCAGAGTTCCCTTAGATATTCCGGAGCAGAGTTGTGCAGTGATTTATACATAAGCCTACATAGTTTGTAATGAGGAACTTCAGCCCTACGGGAAATTGGATACAAAAAATGTTTTCTTACGCGGGGTAAAAATTAGAGCATTAAATTGTACAGCAAAGTTTCTTGAAAATGTACAGAAAAAATAATAAAAAATATTTTGATAAAAACGCACTACTTTAAATGACGTCACTGGTTCATGTGAATCGACCTATGATCTGAGAGCTATGGAAGATTTCCGGTCTGCTTGTCGCTTCTGGATCAATGGGAAGGACTGAATGAGAATAAGCGGAAATGAACCTCTGACGTTACACGCGGAGTTATTTCAGAAATTCAGCCCTTGAACCTAGTCATTTAAAAAAAAAACATTTCGTTATCCAAGTGACTTGCTCTTCAAAGAATTCAGAGTACTGAATATTATTCAACAGTATATATTGAGGACGGTAGTGGTTACACACATCAATAGAGACATTTACCCAAGCGTCAACCACAACCATAATACAAGATACTCTAATAGGGATCTGATACTAAGTTAAGGGGTCAACACTGTTCTGGCATCGAGACAACACTATTACGTAGGCAAAAAGGTCCATAACCATTTGCCAGAATCGTGGAAAGACGGGAGTGTTGTCAAGTTGCGGAAGGTGTTGACCTCGCTCTTTCGTGACATTGGTCGTAGGGAGTCAGAAAAGTTGATGCATGCCACGGATTGGAGAATATTACTGGATGTCAAAAATAAAATATAAAAACTAAGGAATAATAAAAAATAAAAAAATTGATAGATGACAACCATGAAGTTTCGCATAAATAAATTGTCTATGTTTTTATGAATGTATGTATGTGTATGCGCATGGGTGTATGTACGTGTGTGTGTATGTACATGTGTATATATATATATATGTGTGTGTATATATGTGTATGTCTGTATGTATATGTATCAAAATGTGTATACGAATAAGCTTATATTTTGTTTGTCTGTGCTCTATATTAATTTGTTAACTATTATAATATATTAAGATGTAATTGCCTAGCTTGGAACGGGGTATGTACCCTTGTTAGCTGGGCAAAGTGAACATGGAATTGTATTTTGATGAGTGTGAATAAATAAATAAATAAATAAAAAAAATACAAAACTTTGAAAAATCGTAGCGCCGATAATACGATATATAAAAATTAAAAAAAAAAATTGACTTAGTTTAACAGTCTATTAACAAATATTTTTTTTTTTTAAACCACTGAACTTCCTCATTGTAATTGGTAGTCTTAAATCAGTATATGATTTAATATTAAGATTCTGATTGTATTTCTCGCTCATAACTGAATTATTTATCTGCTCGGACACAGAAATTCGTAAAGACAGTATATATTTTAAAGTATGGTTCGTTTTACGACCCCTAGTATTCGTACTGTTTCAATGTCCCCCAGTATAATATCCGAGTGGCCTAGGTAACGTTACATAAGGGGTGTGACGTATCGCGTACAATCGTCTCTCCCCTCCGGGGCCCGATTGTGGAGGAAGCGATAAGCTCTATGATTGGCCGGGTTGAAATGAATCCACCCTTCTGCGTATGCACGCTCACTAGGGTGGCCCGATAAATTTTTTTTCCGAATTTTGAAATGAAAGGGGTCTAAAAAGTTGCCTTTTGGATTACTCGGAATGCAAAAAATATCAAAAAAATATTCGATACTTCTTTTGGCCCTCAACCAGAGCTTGAAGTTTTCGAAAAAGTCGATTTTTTGGAAAAAACCAGCTGTCATTTCGTATTTAAGTAAGAAAATTCGTCTAATTAAATGTTTTAATGTGCATTAAATCTTATTAAATAAGCATCTAAGGGCGTGAGTTGCACTTTGTTTTGTAATAAATGGGTATCATTGTTTTAATAGGCCATTGTTTTCGTCAATATTAGCTAGGCGCTCGACGGAATCAGTTCCGCGGAGTGTAAACTTTTTCCATTTCGGTAGTTTTAAAGCGCGTTCGAATTTGTAATGTGATTAAGTTATTTCTTCACTAAAGCTAGGGTTTCCTAGGACAGCGGTGCCCGTATCTTAACGGCCGTAGTGAACGGTGATGCGGTGGACAATGGAGTTTTCATAGGTTTTAATTTTTTATAAGTGAAGTCAAACGTGATAATATTTTTAATCCAAATGTTAAAAACATGCCAAAATATTAGCTGACGCTTGCAGCGCGCGTAGGAGGACCGCCCCAAACGAACTATGTACTTTTTGGTTAGGATGTATATTGTATATTTTATAATTGTATATTGTAGTATAAATTTATTAGTCTATCATATTATGTATTTTGTTATAATTGTTATACATTAAACTGGTCCATTTCTGGTTGATCTTTAAATGATGTACTTTTTTTATAATTGTTAGATTTTTCTTTTAAGGTAAGATGTTTGTTTGTAGTTAGGATGTATATTTTTAATTGTATAATTGTTACACTTTAAACTGGCATATCTCTATTGAAATTAATCTGATCTGGTTGATCTTCAAATTTCTATTTGTATGAACTGGTTTAAGATTAGCCAGAAATGCGATGTCTCTTGTAACTCTTTATATCATGTACTTTATAAAATTGTTATATTTTCCTCAGTCCCGGAATGAGTTCTAATAACTCCTGGGAGTATAATGTATTTGCATTGTATGATTATATTAAATAAAAAAAAAAAAAAAAAAAAAAAAAAAAACCTCAAAGAGCTATTTAACTGGCGTCTAGCAGTAATACTGGTTACTTGGCTATAGACCTGCGTGAACCGCCTATTCGACATTAAATTGTTGACTAAGTTGTTAAGTTAGACGACACAAAAAATAATCTTTTAGATCGATTTTCGACAAAATCTAAGCCGTCGGAGTTCGATTTTTCAAAAATTTCGATCCTGACCGCGCATCGCTATTTTCAGTAGGTGGATATACGCTTATAAGTGCGTATAGAGCATAGGCACATGACATTAATTAATGATTCGAATTTGGAAGGCGATACGGCTGCGGTGTCCATGTTTTCCCGGGCCGGCTTTCCTTTGTTTCGGCGTTCTTTTGTTACATCGCGGAGCGCGCGCCTTTTTACAAAATACATAATAACGGAAAGTACCTTTACAGTTATGTGTTTTCTGCGTCCGGACGGATGACGAATACATAAAGACGACAAAATAAAATCATTAAACTGATAAACAACTTACTCCACTTTGACCCCGTTCGACTGAACTGTAGGAAAACACGGGCCAGTTAGATGTAAAATATTTGACAACAATTGAGGCGATATAAATGGTACACGGAATGGCGTGATGGTTTATAGTTGTTGCTACTAGCAATGATTTTGGCCTTGAAATCAACAGGGAAATGACCAAAATGATGATAATTGACCGGAGAAAAGACTCAAATTGGAAATTGCGAGGTCGTTAGTCGGTATATTTATTTGGACTCAATGATAGTAAACGGAAGAGGGTGCATTGCTGGAAACGAGAGACGAAATGCCATGGCTCGCTCTTTGGCAACGACGCGGCATCACCGAGTCTACCAAAATAAAAATGGTCAAAACTATTTTTTCCTATTGTCTTGTACGCGGACCCTCGGAGAAAGAGATCGAAGAAAGATAGACGCCTTTTAAATGTGGTGCTGGCGTAGAACGCTGCGGATACCATGGACAGCTCATGGGACTAGTGTCTCCATAATCTGGGTACTGATAATACGATACATAAAAATTAAAAATGGCTTAGTTAAATAGTCTATTAACAAAGATATTTTTTTAAACCGCTGAACTCATTGGTGTCTATATGGGCATATTTCACAAGTATTAATTTTTAAATTTATTTTTCCAGGATATGGATCTCATCGAGGTCCTGTGGAAACAGGATGTGGACATGGGCTTCAGCCTGGACAAGCCCCCCGAAGAGGTATGAATTAAAATGTTTTTTGTTTTTAATATTTGTTTTGTTTTAAGAGGTAATTTAACAGATTTTGAAAAAGGCACCTTCAAGAAACGCCCGAAACATTGCGATGTATCCTCAGAATCTCTTTTTTTATTTTTTTAAAAATATATATTCATTTTTTTTCTCTCCTTGTTTCCTCTTTCTCTCTCCTTCCATACTCATTATCTGATTACATATGTTTAACTACAACATTTGAGTTTGTCCAAATGTTTGTTGACAAAAGACTGGATTTCACTCCCTTAGGAGTCATTAAGATTAACAAATTACAACAGGGATGAAGAATACCTGTAACCAATAAGACAACTTTAACAAATACAAACTAATACCACTTTCGGAAAAAAGGGATTTAGAGACTAATTCAATTAAAAATTTTAACCTTCTTCCACTATATATTAAAACAATTAGTAACGAGAAAATGTTTAAAAAGGCTATTAAAAAAAAGGATAGTGGAGCTAGGTAGAAGTAAAATGGATTGTCTCATTCGCCCAAACCAAAATTGAATCATCTGCTCCACAAGTGTATAGCTTATGTTAGGTTTTTGTTATTTTCATTGTGCGTTTAGTTATATAAATAATATAGATGTACATATATACCCAGTTTTTAAAACAGTCTGAATATTTTGTCAATTAACTGTTTATAATGTTAGTCTTCTTTGTTTATTCTCAAATTCTTAATCGGGTTGTGGTCCTGTGGCTAGTGTCTCGGACTCACGGACCGAAGGTCCGCGGTTCGAATCCCACTCTACCCCAACTCGATTCCATTTTCTAATAGTGAGTTATTTACAACTCGTTGAAAATGGCCCTCTAAATTAAATATTTGGGTAAATGGGTAAACGCAAATATTTCTTTTTAAAAAAAAAAAAAAAATGTTTATATTTTTTACAAACACTTCTACTACTACTACTACCATCACGCCATTTCCCCGTAGGGGCAGGCAGAGAGAATGGACTGCCACACACGTCTATCCTGGCATACAATCCTAGCCTCTTCCACATTCATACATCTTGTCATACATGCCCTTCGGTTCTGTCTGCTTTTGACATGACCAGACTTAAGATTTTGGTTTATCTAATCATGCCACGTCTTCCTTGGTCGTCCTCGTCTCACGTTGCCGTTCATTTTCGCCATATATACTTGTTTTACCATTCTTTCGTCGTCCATTCGTTCTACGTGACCAAACCACCTCAGATACCCTTTCTTAATTTTATCAATTATACTTGACTTCGATTTATACTCTCGCCTGATTTCATCATTCGTAACCCTGTCATACATTGATTTCCCACACATTCGTTTAAGAGATCGCATTTCAACCGCGTTCACTCGGCTTTCATTCTTCCTCTGCCAGTTCCATGTTTCACTTCCATACATAAGTGTTGGGACTAAAACTCCGTTGTGCACTGCCAGTTTAGCTTCGATTGATATATTTTCATTAGAAATTACTGTGCTTAGTGCTCCGTTCATTTTGTTGCCCGCATTCACTCTTCTTTAAACATCTTTTTCTAATCTTCCATCTCTTGAAAACATACTTCCCAGATACACAAATTCTTCTATTTGTTTAAGACATTCGTTGTTTACATTTATTATGCAGTCAGTAACCTCACTCCCCCTTTCAAATACCATCACTTTTGACTTACTTTCGTTCATCGCCAATTCGCTCTCCAGGCATACATCATACATTCTAGAGACTATTTGCTGCAAATCAGCCTTGCTGCTTGCTAACAGAACTGCATCATCAGCATACAACAAGCAGCTTACTGAAAAATTATCCATTTTCGCTCCAATACCCATACATTCTATCTCTTCCATACAGTTGTCCATGTATAGATTAAACAACCATGGTGACATTACACATCCCCGTTTCACGCCTTTTGAGATCGCAAACCAAGATGTAAATCCCCCATTAACTCTTATACACGCTGAACTCTCCTCATAGAGAGACGATACTGCACGTATAAGTTTATTGTCTACTCAATACTCCATCCAACACGCCCCACAATTTCATTCTATCTACTTTATCATACGCTTTTTGCAAATTAACAAATGCGCAGAATAGTTTTTGACTTTTTGCCAAAAACTTCTCCGTTAGCATTCGCAGCGCAAAAATTTGATCCGTGCATCCACGTCCACTCATAAAGGCTCCTTGCACGTCCCACACTTTGTCTTTTGTCACCTTTCTTACTTTCTCGATTATAATTTTCCCATACAGTTTACCGACAGAACTCAGAAGACTGATTGCCCTATAGTTCCCACATTCCGCACGAGATCCTTTTCCCTTATATAAAGGCATGACAACTGCCCTCCTCCAATCCAAAGGCGCATGTCCTTCTTTTAGGCAGAGATTGAAAAGTCTGTGCAGCCATGTGCCCACGATCTGGCCACCTCTCTTCAGATATTCCATAGCGACCTTATCATACCCAACGGATTTTCCGTTTTTCATACTTTTCAGCGCACTCTTTATTTCTACCATGCTTATCTCACATGACCTATTATCACTCGTATCTTCTTCTGCACAACCAAGCTGTTGCTCAGGGGCACTTTCAGTACTTTCGTACACTTCCATAAAGTATTCCATCCATCTCTCTTTCACTCCTTCATCGTTCGTTAGCATTCGGCCATCTTTTGATTTTATCGCTTTTATGTTTCCACTTTCGGAGCAGTTCTTTGTCTTTTTCACCGCTTTCCAAAACAGTTTTATATTTTCATGAAAAAGAGTGGACAATTTTATACCTTCCTCTTCGTTTAGTCGTTTTTTGCGTTCTTTCACTCCATTCACTTAAACCCTCAAACACTTTTAAAAAAAGTATATTGTTAAGTGTCCTCGGCACGGGTAACCCCAGTGAGGTCACATTATTTTTATTATTGTTTATAGTATGTAAGAGTAATATATGAATAAATAAATAAATTACACAAATATGTATACTAATAATCAAAAATAAACAGGAATTAGGCAAAAAAACACCACTAGTCATTTCACTTTTTTTTGTTTTATTATTACTATTTTTGTACATAGTCGGCCTCGTGGTGTAATGGCCAGTGCGTTTGCCTACCATGCAAGAAGTTTCGGGCTCCATTTCCGAAATGGTTGATATGAAATATTTATTCAAAAGGATGTTTTCACGCTGGAATATTTCATAGTCCCTGGACTGGTACCTGAAGCGTAAGACTGATCATTTTACATGCATACTACAACAATGATCAAGATACGCTGTGATTGATGTACCAATGCAGTGCCCTATGCACCATTAGGTGCACAATGGGAATGATGATGATTTTTAAATAAAAAATTACAATGTAATTATTATTTATTCCGTGTGACGTCGGATACATTTTCTGCAAAGGTTTAAAATAGACTTATTTTGTCCGCCTCGTGGTGTAATGGTCAGCGCATTTGCCTACCATGCAAACGGTCTCGGGTTCAATTCCCGGCACGGTTGACATTAAATATTTATTTAACGCTCCCTCCCCGGTGGTGTGTAGCCAGTACACATTGCATCTAATAACTTAAATGTATTAATAAATACTGTGCTCATGTTTTCGGTATTACGTATTGGTTCAAATAATTTATTGTTAAATAATAAATGCTTACTGGGGATAGAAGAAGCATTATATCAGAAGTCAGAAATAAATCGCCCATACAGCCAATGTGTCGCGAGTCGCGGCGTATGAAGTAAAAGAGTAAATTTTTGTTTTCAACTAAAAAAATCGAGTACGGGTTGTTTAATTAGACAATGCCAGATATCCGGCGGCTGGATAACCGGCTATACGGATTAGGGGCTTGCCGGATATCCGGTATCCGGCCAAACCACCACCCGTTTCATCACCAGTTTAGACAATCTAGAAAGATTAGAAATATCTTAAGCCACTAACCAACAAAGTTGTATAAATAAATAATCAATTAAATTGAACTTCTGATCCTCTTTTAAAAATATTCCTCGACTCCCCTCTCTTAATTCTCCATCTCAGTTGTAATATGTCAATAATTAAAACTGTTTTCAGGTGGACCCGACAAAGTGTGTCCTGCCAGGGACGGCTTCAGAACTCTGTTCCTCCTTAGAGTCTTCTTCCTCCTCTTCGTCTACTGATCAGGACGAAATTGACCGCCTCAAGGACGAATTGAAAAACGAGTGTGAGGCTTCAGGAATTACCAAGGTTTTCCCGGTACGTACAATATTATTAATCTACTTCAAGACAATATTACATGGATCAGTAGCTCAATCACAAATAACTATCGACGTGCTTAAAAACATGCTAAGCATTTGAGCCGTCACATTGAACAATAATGAACATGCTTAAGCTATCGCAAGCATAATTCAACGCGTGTGTAATCTCTAAGTCAACGCTTCCTCGTAAATGAACACAGTTTATTGGCGAAAAATAGGCGTTTACTATAAAAAATAATACAATATATTGCATTTGCAAAATAGTAAGGAGTATCTAATACAAAAAAGTGACAATTGAATTACAATTACTATGGCGACTGCTCTTTTTGACAATTGCCTTGTCAACGTATATGCATTTTCTGATCTTACGGCTATTAATTTAAATCTGTTATTTATGGTTTTTATAAATGTAAATAATATTATATAAGTTAGTATAATCTCCACCAACAAGCTACAGAAAGTGGCTTGGTGGGATTTTAGTTTAAGTAAAAATATAACAATTAAAATTCTTTAAAAAATTGTAAAATTGTATAATTATATAATTTAAATAAAATAAAAATAAATAATTAGAAAACCGCCGGCTAAACGCAATAAACAGCATGATAAATAATTAATAAATAAATGAAAACAGCAGTTTTGGAATATTTTTCATATTTAGACGAATGTGTGGGAAATCAATGTATGACAGGGTTACGAATGATGAAATCAGGCGAGAGTGTAAATCTGAGTCAAGTATAATTGATAAGATTAAGAAAGGGTCCCTGAGATGGTTTGGTCGCGTAGAACGAATGGACGACGAAAGAATGGTAAAACAATTCAATATTGCGAAAATGAACGGCAACGTGAGACGAGGACGACCGAGGAAGACGTGGCATGATCAGATAAACCAAAATCTTAAGTCTGGTCATGTCAAAAGCAGACAGAACTGAAGGCAAGATGTATGAATGTGGAAGAGGCTAGGATTGTATGCCAGGATAGACGTGTGTGGCGGTCCATTTTCTCTGCCTACCCCTGCGGGGAAATGGCGTGATGGTAGTAGTAGTAGTACACCGGTGTGAAATATGTGATTGCGCAGCAGGATTATACGTCACGAAACGTAAATATTTTGACATTTCGGGGGTTAAGGGTCATAAGGGCGAAACTACAAAAACACAGTTTTGAGATAAATGATAAAACAGTTTTCAAAAAATAATACTGTCTTTTAAGGGTAACAAATAAAGAAAATAAAAAATACAGTTAATAGAGCATAAAATGTTTTAGGGACAAAAATATGAAACTACGCTTTCGTCTATATGACCCCAACTTGCGCTTACATTAGTAAATTAACAAAATGATGTAAAAGGTGTTTTATTCTTCTGACTTTAAACAAAACGCTTCATTTGTAGTTTCACGCAAATTTATCTACGTAACTACTTATCGGATGAGTTTCATCTTTTTGTCACTAACAGGATATTTTGTTTGAATATCAGATTAGTACTTAACACAAAACAGCATTTTTTGTAGTTTCGCCCTTATGACCCTAAGCCCCCGATTTAATATTAGGTGTTCACGAATGTTGCATCGTGATAAACAACCATGGCGAGAAATCGTTATCACGTCGCTTATTAGCGCGTCGATAGTGATTAGTGCTTGAGCTACAGCCTGACCCCCGGCCGATACACGCCTCCCTCCCCTCCGATACATTAGTATATAAACCCTCCTTCATACGTAAATAGAACACAGCTTAAAACGCCGTCATGCGTACCAGAAAATGTATTATTTTTCTCTCACCAGGATCCGGAAATCCCTTCATCCGCAGTGCCCGCTGAAGATCCATGGGCTGGACTCGACTATACTATTGATACCGAAACTGGTGAGTCATTTATTCATTTTTTTAAATTGATTAAATGAAGAAGTTCTGTCTTTTAAAAAAAAATATTTGTTAATTGACTATAAAACTGAACTTCTGAAATAACGTGTGACGTCTGAGGTTCTTCTTTTTTTTTTTTTATTGAAGTTTTTTTCACATAAGCATTCTTCTGAACAATTTTTTTAATTCCCGCCAAACTGCAAAAGCAATTTTTTTGCAGGGATTTCTCTCTTTAAACATTTTAGTAACACAATATAATAATGTTTACATAAAATATACAAAAATCTTAAATATATCAATAAAATAAAAGTTTTAAAAAAATAAATGCAAGTAAATCAAGTCTTTTTTTATAACGAAATATATAAAAAAGAATAAAAAAACACTTTTTTGACACTGTTTTAAATTCAACATTATTTTTGGTACGTGTACTTGTACAAATCTGGATTTTCTCCCAAGGGGGAGTAGGTATATATTTTTACTTATATCCCTACAGAGATGAGGTAGAATTTTTTCAAATTCAGGATTATGGATATTCGAGCGTTTACAGGGCTTATGACCTGTCATTGGCTGGGTTAAGTGGCCACTTACTTAAATAAAATACTTAACTTCAATATTTAAGTAAGTGGCCACTTAACCCAGCCAATGACAGGTCATAAGCCCTGTAAACGCTCGAATATCCATAATCCTGACTTTGAAAAAATTCTACCTCATCTCTGTAGGGATATAAATAAAAACTGTTTTAAATTGTTTGGTTTCCCCATTTTTTTTTTTTTACACACTAAACTTAGAATTTAAAAAAAAGATTTTTAAAACCAATTTTTCTTTGTTTTTATTTATATCACTATTCTTCATTTCGTCCGAGAGTCTCTTTACTATGCGAGGGAGTATATACGCCCTGGTCCTCTCTCCATACGCATTTATGGCTCTTCTTTCTATCAAGTTTCCTCTCACTTTTTGGCGCGTTTCATGCTTATGTGATATTGGCGTTTTGTAGAAATCCATCTCTGTCTGTTCTTCCGAGTACTGAGAATTCTTTATAACTCGTCGGTGCGAAGTAGACTCGAGAGTGGCTCGATGATTCGGGGACCGCGTGAGTTGAAGTACTCTCTTATGGTGGAGAGGGTTCAGAAGGAATTTCTTCGGTTTCTCTACATGAGGGAGTGCGGATATTATCCGTGGCTGAGTTCCTCCAGGGTATGCTCGGCTTCAGCAGTTTGAAGACCAGCAGGAATGTGTATTTAACTACGCACTTCTTTCCATTGTTGCGCGGTATTATTGACAACCCTGAAATTATGCGGAGCATTAGCTTTTATGTTCCGGATAATTACCTTAGACAGCGTCAGCATAGACTGTTCCACATTACAATATACAGGACCAACCCGCCGATGTTTATGCCTGTTGGAAGGGCTATCTCTATGTTGAACAATATCACTTTGGACATTGATGAGGGAGTTATTCGTTACAAGATTCTCTTACTTTTTTAACATATTGTTCTCTGGATATTATGTATACTTATGTGACATTTTTATATATACCTAATTTTACCTTATTGCTTTAATTATTTAAATATGTATGAATGAATATATAATTTATTTTGTAATGTACATATATATGAATAAATAAAATTGAAATTGAAAATTTTAAAAAATTTCCATTGGTTTCGTTTACGGTACGAAAACCGGATATCCTTCATAGCTCTCATATCATTGTTTGGTTCATATGAACCAGTGACGTCGTTTAAAGTAATGCGTTTTTATTTGAATATTTTTTTATTTTATTTTTATTTTATTTTATTTGGGAAATCAACAGTTCTACATACATATTTTTAGTAAACAAACAGATATAGTGTATAAACTCAGAACTAATAACAGATTTCCACATAGTATACAAAGTTAGTAAAGAAAATATATTACATATCAAATAAATACATACAATTTATACATATAAAAATGTTATTTTCATGTACTCAATAATCAAAGATTTTTTTAATATTAATTTTAAGAACATTAAGTTACTGTAAATTGGGCGGGATAAGGACAAAAATGCTTGAAGAGAGGATAAGGAGGGGAGGGGAGATGTACATATTTATTTATTTTGGTACATTTTAAAGAAACCTTGCCCTACAATTTAACCTAGCCGGACCGAAGGGGGGGATTCGAATCCCCCATAGACCGATTTGTTCAATTTCACTTTATGTTCATAAGCATTCTGAAAACTTTCAAAAATGAATAAAATACACGAATGAGTAAAATATGTGTACGCGAAAACATGAATAAATTATTGCGCGGTCATAAACACTTCCGACGTTTTATTCTCCCGACGCCATATACATGTAGGCGCCGGGGTCGTTTGGTCCCCCCGTTCGGATCATGTGTAATTTTTGGATGCTTCGAGAGTGAAAGGTTAATGCTGTAATTTTTACCGCAAGAAAATATTTTTGTATCCAATTTTACCGTAGGGCTTAAGTTCCTCATTGTAAAAGTACACATGAATAAAATTTAAGATACATTAAAAAGAAATACACCTAATATATACAAAAACTTCACCAAGCCACTTTTTGTGGCTTTTTCGTCAAGTTTATTTACATAAATATTAATAGTACTTCAAAATAAATATCTTTTTTATAAACAATTACAGACTAAATAGGAAGTAGTATTCAGACTATCCGCTCAATCAAAAAAAGAAAAAATAATTAGAAAAACAACTACAATATTAAAAAAATCATGTGCATTTAAATCAAATTTGAACACATTAATTTATAGAACACGAGCTGAACCCGGCAATGCTTTGTTATTGCTTGATTAAGGTACAAACTCGTATATGTATTAAATGAACCCAATCGAAGGTTTAATATCAATTATTGTATCGAGCGTAGGTACTCGTTGTACTTAGGTACTTTTTAATGATTGAATTCCTGAAATTAAAATAAGTCATTTTCAAATATTGAATTTAATTAGGTACCTGGGTAATTTTTATGTTTGAATTCCGAAACATTAAATAATGAATTTTCAAATATAGAATTCTTTTTGCAAATGTCAAACTCTGATCTTCCTGCCAACAGGGGTGCACTGTATGTGGGAATGCGATTTTCAAAAATGTGTCAAATGTCAGTTAATATTATTTTATCGTACTGAATATCCATTAGGAAATTATTAGGAATTAAGGGAAAGAATTTGATTGTGATACATGAAAAAAGAATGTTGTTTGTAAACATTCAAAAACATTATACACACAAAAAAAAAAAAAAAATATTTTTTTTATATATGCATTCTCGGCGAATGCAGCCCCAGTAAACGATGAAAATAGTATTTGCGCTCCTAACTTTTTTCTACTTGGTAAATTAAAGATTTTAACATCTATAAACATTAACATATTACAACAGAGATGAAGAACATTTAAAAGAAGGTAATATAGAAGTCTAGGCATCTACAGGGCTTATGACCTGTCAATAACTGGTTTACGTGGCCACTTTACACACTGTGTAACATTCACCATTCTGCCCATATTTGAACATCTACATTCCTTAAATTCTTTCATCTGTCTATGTTTGTGAAGTTAAATAGTTGAAACCTTTATGCGGGTGAGATTCATCTGCTTGAATTATTTCACCTACATACTAGGCGACGCCTGAAAATGTTATTTTTTCAATTTCTATACTTCTTCGTGGACCAGGGGAATTTATCAACAATCCAGTCCTTGTCTACAAAAATTTGGACAAACTCAAAATATTTTTGATCTATAAATATGCTCATGGCAAAGATCTACATTTCGCTGAAAACCGCACGTAAATCGGTCCCATGCGAACATTGCCTTTTATATATATGTATACATATAAATCATTGTAAAAACTCTCAATTAATAAGCCAATTTCTATTTTTTTCTTATTACATATCGTCTTGACTAACTTGCAAAATTCCAATCTCCAAAAATACAAATTTTACAGGAGGATGAAAAAACAGTATTATTTTAAAAAAAATGGTGATTGAAAAAATGATTTTGAAAATACAACTAATATTTTTTCTAAACTCATATATTTTGATTGTTATTCGTCGTACCTATGTGATGTTTCTTTATTACGATGCTACGTCGCCATAGACTAACGAATCGTCGTTTTTTTGCGTAGTAATAGTTTGAGGACCAGCAATCGATACAGGCTACTTTTTATCCCTAAAGCTAGGGTTTCCTAGGACAGCGGTGCCCGTATTTTAACGGCCGTAGTGAACGATGATGCAGTGGACAGCCGTCGTAGAGGTGACTAGTGTGGTTTTCTAGGAAAACGGTGTTATCAACACCATTTAACACCGTTTTCCTAGAAAACCACACTCTAGTCACCTCTACGACGGCTGTCCACTGCATCATCGTTCACTACGGCCGTTAAAATACGGGCACCGCTGTCCTAGGAAACCCTAGCTTAAGAATAATAGCGAAGCGGCCGGTAAAAGCTAGTTACCTTATAAAATAAAATAAGTTTGTGTTTTGCTTGTCACAGTTCGATGCATTATGCATTCTGAACATTGCGTTTCGGAGCCTTTAAAAATTGCGTCTTCAGAAATGGAAAATCGTATTTAATTTTGCAAATCATTCTTCGAACACGTCAACATGATGATATGTAAATCAGGCGTTTATATTATTATTTTCTTAGTTAAAATGTTATTTAAAATAACAAATGTCTCGTATAATTTAATGTGTTTTAAGGCGTGTCCCATGTTCATTTATAATTTATACTACTAGTACTACCGTCACGCCGTTTTTCCTCGGGGTAGACAGAGAGGATGGTACGCCACATGCGTCTGGGCACGACGTTCATAGGTCGAGGATACACACACACGCCATTACCAGAAATCTAAAGCGTCAATCGAAGAAAGCAAGCATAGAATTGGAATTCTCCGGGGTACGTTTTCTAATAGGAAGTTAAAATTTATCCATCCAAATTCCGAATATTGAATGTATTTGTAAATCGTTAAACAGAGTAGATTCAATTAAATATTTGGGAATTTATATAGATGGGAATTTAAGATGTACTAATCAAATTGAGCATATTAAAAATAAATTTAAAAATCAAATTAACTTTTTTTAAAACTATAAAAAATATAATTAGCCTTAAAGAACTTGTAAAATATATTACGCAAGAACTCAATCAGTTTTGGAATAGGGGATAATTGGATGGGGATGTGCAATTGACACACTGATCAAGCAAATAATAATTGCATAAAAAGCTTTAATAAAAATTATCTGAAGAGTCCCAATCAGAACTAGCTCCCTCGATATATTTAAAATTCTTAATGTCAAATCTATAAAACAACTTTATGTAAAAGCTTTGTTACTATACGCACGTAAACATTATTCTCTATCTTCCTTTACAAATACAAGAGTCACTAGATACTCCACCCTGATGCTGCCAAAAAATAAATACAACCTTCGGTCAAAGAGGATTGGCCTACTACTCGGTTAAAGTGTACAATCTACTTCCATTATCCATAAGGACAATTAGTAAGTTCTCACAATATAAAATTGCTATTAAGAAATGGATGGTGGGGGTGGGTTGCGCACGGATCGATGAGTGGATCAAACCAAATAGGTAAAATGCGTGCACTGCTTATGAAATTTGTTATATTGGTCTGTATAAATTGGTTATGTTTTTTATGAATATTTTCGTTTTTTATTGTTTATTATGTTAATTGGATTAATTACGTTTTTACGTTAGTTCATAACATCTTAAGAACTAATATAAACTTTTAATAACATTACAATTTTTTTATCAAAATTTCTCAATCACATATTTTTTCAAATGAATTTTAAATATTTAGATTTTTTCTATTTCCTTTATCTCTTCAGGTAACTCATTGTACAGCTTCAATCCCTCGTACAATGAGTTTTGAGATTCCTCTTCATTCTCCTCATTGGTAATCTTATCTTTTTTTTACCCCTTGTTTCATATGTATGACATTGTTGGTTAAATTGTATTATTGTTTTTATTTTATTCATCCCCTTAATTATTTTATGTATGAAAATTGCTACATTATATTTAATTTGTCGCTTTACTGTGAGCGAGCCAATTTCTTTATGCATTCTTTCTACATTAGAATAGATATTTCTTTTGAGTATAATCCTCATCGCCTTATTTTGAAGAATTCGTATATTTTAAATGTCTCCTTCATTACATAAAAAAATAATGGAAGAGCAGTATTTTATGCGTGCACATATTATTGTTTTTTTATTTTATTTATTTATAATTTTAAAAAACCCGTTAGGGTTACATTAGAAATTTTATATTGTCTAGTCATTTTATGTCTCGTCTAGTCTAGTTAGTTCAGTCATCATGTGCTTTTTCAGATTGATTTTAAATTTGTCTCCAGTAAAAGTTTTCAAGTAGTAAGGTAGGTCGTTGTAGTGTTTAAGTCCATTATGTAGTATTTTTTACTGTCCTGTGTTTGTCTTTGCTTTTTCAATATGATAGTGTTGGTGTTGTCTGGTGTTATATTTGTGTATGTCAGCATTTTTGACTAATATTATGTCGTCGTCTTGTATGTTTCCCAGTGTTATTTTGTGCACAATTTTTAAGGTCTCAATTTTAGTCAAGTAGTTTATGTCAAACTGGTGTGTTTTTTGTACAGTTCAGTCGTAGAGGTCAGGTAGGGTAGGTTGTATGTTAGTTTAAGAATTATATTTTGTTGTCTTTGTATTCTTGTTATGTCTGTCTTGTTACCAGTTCCCCAGAAGGCGATCATGTAACTCAATTTACTTTTGACATAGGCTTCGTTCGTCATAATTTTTTTGTGTACCTGTGAAGTATGTTTACTGGGGACGGAAAGGCCGAGAAAGATATTGAAAGGAGGGTGAGTGCCGGGAACAGGGTGAACGGTGCACTAAAATCCACTTTGGCAAACAAGTGTTTATCGCAGGAGGCTAAACTAGCAGTTCACAACGGAGTTCTAGTTCCAACTCTAATGTATGGGAGCGAAGTATGGAATTGGAAAAATAATGAAAGTAGGTTGAATGCTGTCGAAATGCGATCCCTCAGGTGATAAAACGATGTATGATAGGTGCACAAATGTCGAGATCCGTGAAGTGTGTAAGGCTGAGACATGCATTATTGACAGAATCAAGAAAAGGGGTGCTGCGTTGGTTTGGACATGTAGAGCGAATGAACGGCTAAAAGGATCTATGTCAAGATATAGTGTTATGGCGTTCTATCCTCTCTGCCTACCCCTACGGGGAAACGGCGTGATGGTTTGTTGTTGTTGTATGTTTACTTTCGTATGGGTACTATTTTGTACCATATTTACGTACATACTTATTTTTTAAATTACTTTAATTGTCATTATTATTATGTATTTTATTTTTTTTCTGAGACAAAAGAATTTTATTGTGTTTAATATATAGTGTTTATGTACTAAATAATACTTCTATATTTAATTATTAAGTATTTCACATTATTATTTATATCACTACAGAGATGGGTAGAATTTTTGTTTCAAGATTATGGATATTCGAGCGTTTACAGGGCTTATGACCTGTCATAGGTTGGGTTCAAGTGGCCACTTTCACGTAGAATTCTACAACATTCCCCATTCCGCTTATTAGCGAATATCCATATCGGTGACATTTTTGGTTTTTGTATATATTTTCCTTGTTTCATGACATATATACAAAAACCAAAAATGTCACCGATATGGATATTCGCTAATAAGCGGAATGGGGAATGTTGTAGAATTCTACATAAAAGTGGCCACTTGAACCCAACCTATGACAGGTCATAAGCCCTGTAAACGCTCGAATATCCATAATCTTGAAACAAAAATCTCTGTAGTGATATAAATAATAATATACCTACTCCCCCTTGGGATAAAACCCAGAATTGTGTGTGTATAAATATGTAAATATATATACTCATACCAAAAATAATATTGTATTTCACATTATATTGAAATGTTGATATTATTTTTAATATGTATCTTTTTAAGGTAAAAGGCACTGCGTGCCGTGTATGTTAATAAATAAATATATAAATTTAAATCGGGCTGTGGTTCCATAGTTCGCTAATCAGACGTCCGGGGTTCGAATCCCACCGTACCCCAACTTTATTTCCATTTTCTTATAGTGAGTCATTTTCAACTCGATGAAAATGCCTTCAAAAATGGAATTTTTTCGGTAAATTTCAAGAACGCAAATAAATGTTAGTCTTAATCAATAAATAAAATTAAATTTGGGAATAGGGCTTTGAGTTCTAAGGGGCTATGCCGAACATTCTGTAAACCCGAATCAGTATTCCCTGGAGGCGGGTCTATAGAGGAGACCCATCTTCTAAAGTCACGCCGGCTCAACTGTGTGCCGCGGCGCCTTTAATATATTTACATGAAGAAACATAAATGCAAGAAACTGAACAAAAAACTATTTAGCAAAGACAAACAAAGATGATACGATATTATGTATCTTTTTTGGGTGATACCGTGTATGTTGGATTTGATCCGACGTTTCGGCTACCATTGCAGGAGCCATCTTCAGGGAAAACTGTGTGTTTTATAGAGAAATGTATGTGTTTAAGTACTAGTAATTTGTACCGTGTCACAGTCAGCAGTAGGCACATTTCTAGTTTTGTAGGAAAGAATAATTATGTTTATGTACTAGTAATTTGTACCGTGTCGCAGTCGGCAGTAGGCACATTTCTATTCGTTTTTGTCATATGTAGTGCTGGGAACCATGTTGAATTTAATTTAAGCCCGTCGTCTTTGTTTATATTATTTGGATGTCTGTGTATTTCAATTGCCTCTTTTATTATTCGTGCACTATAATTACTAGGTTTATGTAGAATTTTTGGTTCAAAGGCGAAAAAATGTCCTGTGTCTATAAAGTGTTCCGCTATTGCGGATTTGTCTGGATGCCCAAGTTTACACGCTCTTTTGTGTTAGTCAATTCTCTTCTTTGCTGTGCGCCCTGTTTGTCCAATATACACTTTATCACATCCTTGGCAACTTAGTTTGCACACGGCTTCAGTTTCCAGAGGATTTTCATCTTTTGGGTTTGCTAAATGGTCTTTTATTTTTCCCACAGTCCCAAACGTTGTTGCAATATTTTGTTTCTTCAGCACTTTGGCTATTCTGTCAGTTACATTCTGTACATATGGCAGGTATGCAGTCCCTCTGGTAATATCTTCTTCCTTGTTCTTCTTTGTCCCTAACGTCGGATCAAATCCAACATACACGGTATCACCCAAAAAAGATACATAATATTGATAACAGTGACCGTGAAAACCTTCGCACCTTTTTAAAAATGATACGGTTGTTTTAGTTGAAGGAGTTAACTGAAACTCAGTAAATTTAGTAGCCAATGGCGTTATAAATAAATTTAAATTATGGTTTGACAAAAATTTATTACCTTTAAATACGGAAAATACTAAAATTATCCCATTTTTTATTAACAAAACAAACTTAGATTCAGTAGTAAAAATAATTATTCACCAAAGCAATTGCAACAAAACTAACTGCGATCTTCCATGTTCAGTACTTGATACAACAGATAAAATTAAATATCTTGGTGTATACATAGACCAAAACTTCAAATGGAAAGACCATATCAGTGAACTAGTTAAACGAATTAGAAAATGTATATACATATTTATTAGATTAAGGAATCTTTTAAAAATCAATCACTTAAAAATAGCTTATGACTCAATTGTACAATCTTTGTTACAATATGGTATTGTAGGATGGGGTGGTGCATACGCCAATATATTAAACCCTCTTAAAATGGTACAAAGATTAATTATCAAAGTAATTTTAAAGAAACCCTCAACATTCAATACGGAAAGTCTATTTAAAATAATTAAGGTTTATACAGTAGACACGCTTTATAAACTAAATTCTATTATACAAATATTCAAAAAAGAAAAAATAAAAGAATTTGAAATGAATAAGTCACTAAGATACCAACATAATACCACGATTCCAAAATTCCATACAAGTCATGGTCAAAATAGCTTTGTCTTCAAAGGTGTAAAAAATTATAATAATCTTCCTAATGAACTAAAAACTATTAAAAATAATATACCGATAAATAAATTTAAAGTTAATCTAAAGAAATTTTTTGAGCTCGTGTAAAAACAACATTAAATTTTAATTAGTATGAATGTATTATTGTTTTATGTTTATTCTTTATATATCCTATGTTTTTATTTTCCTTTTCATGTACTCGTATTAAAATTATGTAAACTCTTATAAATAAACAACTAAAACAGTGTAAGTCACTCTCCAAGCACAAGAGTTAGTCTCTTGTTTTGGAGAGTTACAGTGATAACATTTACTAGATGTGTATAAGTAGTTATGTTTAGAATTTTACAAAAACTTGTACTTTTTATGAAATTTATGAATAAAAAAAAAATAAATAAAAAAAAAACAAGGGCAAAACAATAATTATATACAATATATTCATAAAAACGAAAGACCTAAGACTTCGAGCTAAACCATGCCAATCCAACTTCATCCCACACTGTTTAGTCGCGAAGAGATCTACGAAAAGCCGGAAGATCTATCCCAAAGAATTCCAAGTCGTGTGATGAATTGACTAATCTACACATTCTGGACATTGGGGCATAAAAACCAAAGTTGCTCTTAGAAGATTTTATAAATAGCAGATTTTGACTTCTGGTGACACGGCTGGGAACATGAAAAGAAATTCATTGCAACAGAGATGGAGACATCACTTAAAGCATTAAGTATTTTGAAAATGCATATAAGGTCCATCTCAGTTCTACGTCTCTCCAATGAAGACAGATTAAGAGATTGATGTAAAGTGTATTTTTATTTTTTATTTATTCATATTTTTCCATTATAAACAAAGATTGACGATAAAATAATGTCACCTCACTGGGGTTGGGTTACCTGTGCCGAGGAGACTAAACAATATACTCTTTTTAATTTTTTAAAATTATTTATTTAACTTTTTGTACATAATGTTATTTGTACATTGGCGGGCTTATTTCCAAATGGTAATTTCTTCCAACCAACCAATAAAATAAAAGTTTTATTATTATAATTCAAGTTACAGAACATATTCAATAGAAAAAAAGATTAAAAAGCTAAAGATATATTAAAATAGAAATAAACGTAATAAATAACCTTAAATCAAAACTATTACTCAACGGAAAAAAGGAAAAAAGAGAAAAGAGGAAAGGAGGAAAGATTAAGGAAGAGAAACAATATGTTTCTTCAGACGTGATTTAAACAGAGATAATGTAGTAACATCTTTGATGGTGGATGGGAGATGATTCCACAGTCGAGCCGCATGGACACTATATGAGTTAGAGAAGAAAGAGGAATTGTGGATGGGTATTAAGAGAGTGCCTTGAGAATTAGAACGAAGAGGTAAACCATGAACTGAAAAGCGTTGAAATTTTTCACACAGGTATATAGGAGCGTTAGGACTATGAAGTACATTGAACAGAAGTGAGAGGGAGTGATAGTCTCTCCGCTGTCTAATTTTGAGCCATTTCAGTTGCCTACGATAATCAGAAATGTGGAATGTGTGAAAGAAAGAGGAATTGTGGATGGGTATTAAGAGAGTGCCTTGAGAATTAGAACGAAGAGGTAAACCATGAACTGATTTGTACATGCAAGAATAAAGAAAGAAGACTTAATATTCAGAGATACTAAAATGTTCAGAAAGTTTTAAACACTACGCATTTAAAATTGTATTCAAATTATGTACACCTATATTATTTATATCATAAAACATACAATAAAAGAACAAAAACATAACATAAACTATACATTTGTGGAGCAGTTGATTCAATATTGGTTTTGGGCGAATGAGACAATCCATTTTACTTCTACCCAGCTACTCCTACACTATCCATTTTTTATAGTCTTTTTGAACATTTTCTCGTTCCTAATTGTTTTAATTGATAGTGGAAGTAGGCTATTGATTTTAATTGCATAATACTCAAAATCCCATTGTCCGAAAGTGGTATTAGTTTTTATTTGTTTAAGTTGTCTTCGTGTTTCCTTTCCCCTTCTCTATGATTACCGAATGGATCTTCTCGCTACTTTCCGTGGCCCTGTTATAGGTCCTGTCGGATATACAGATCTGGCGGCTTCTCAAAAGAATTTCAAGGCGTTTAGAAAGTTTTGTTATCATTTCGGCGAATTGATCATGTCCAATGAATTTAATCCCAGTCAGTGAAGAATTCACTTCCCTCTCTTCTCAATCCAATGAAGCACATATTATGTATTTCTGGATTACTTTCTTTCAGCATAAAGATGCTAAGGCTACCAGATTTGAGAGAGCTCCTTCGGGCAGCTTTTCTCGTTTGACAACGAGCAAATTTTCCGTGTATGTGGGCACCGCCAGGGAGATTTATGTCCTCAGATGCGGTGTGCGATATGTGGTGGGCAAGCTGTCTTCGTGTTAAGCATCTAACGATTGTGTCATTTGTATGTGTTGTATGGTCGGGGTTATGTCTTTCATTTGAGTAAGAATAGTTTTGGAATCTGTCAGCGAGTATTGTTTCAGAGTATAATTGCTTTGGTGTCATGAGTTGTGATTTGTGGAATATTTCTTCAGCCGATGTCTGTATCGGATTTTTGTGCAACAAATTTACAATCTAAAACTGTGTCGCTCGCACCACCCCATCCGATTATACCATGCTCCAAAATTACAGAAGAATTTCCGAGAATAGTTCATGTAACAGAATCATTGTTGATCAGTGTCTTTAAACAAAAAGTTTAAGAATCCGCCGCCAGTCGGAACAAAGGGCGATAAACAAAGGCGCGGCCGACAGACGATGACGTAGGCGATTCCCAAATTATTGTTCTATATAAAATGCGGGTGTATATATTCGTATGTACTATAATATATCTATATATTTATATAGCTACTTATGTACCACGGATGGGGTAGAAATCGGGCGGGTTTCGTCCTTACATACTGTGGATGCGGCGCATTATATTAAATACTAGCGGACCCGACAGACGTTATCCTGCCCGAACGTTGGCTTGCCTGGTATTAGCTTGGAAAAAGACTCTTCATTGATAAGTAGGTATCCAGGTACTTGTTTATGATTGAATTAAAAAAATAAAAATTATTAATATTCAAATATTGAATTAAAGTAGGTACCTAGGTACTTCATGGTTGAGTTCCAAAACATAAAATATTTCATTTTCAAATAAAGAATTCTTTTTGAAAATTTCAAACTGGTCTTCTCACCAACAGGGGTGCCCTTTATACGTGAAAGCGATTTTCAAAAATGTATTTTATGTCGGTTAATATTTTTAATCCATATTTCCATATTTTTATAGCCTATTTAAACATTTTCTCATTTCCAATTGCTTTAATAGACAGTGGAAGTAGATTATAGATTTTAGTTACATTAAACTCCAAATCTCTTTGTCCGAAAGTGGTATTTGTTGAGGTTGTCTTTGTGTTGAGGATCTAATGATTGTATTATTTGTATGTGTTGTATTGTTGGGGTTATGTCTTTCTTTTAAGTAAGATAATTTTTGTATCTATCTTTGGCGGCCTCCGTGGTGTAGTGGTCAAGACGCTTGACTCACAGACGGAAGGTTCCGGGTTCGATTCCCGGTGAGAACACAAAAATTAAATGTGATTTTTCTCAAGCCTGGGTGTTCTGTGATGTAATTTACCGCTGTAATTGGGCCTCCTGGCCTGTTGTGGTGCAAAAAAAATAAAATAAAATAAAAAAAATAAAAAATAAATAAAATCTTTACTGATTACGCGAGTATTGTTTAAGCATACAATTGCTTTGGTGTCATAAGTTGTCATTTGTAGAATATTTCTTCTGTAGATGTCGGTATCAGGACTCTTAAGTATTATTTGAATAACGGATTATAAATTGTATATGTATATAAAGTGTCAAATGAATAAATAAAATTATAAAAACAATTAAACGCTTTGCACCAACAGCCAATCTACTAAACAAAATAGATTTTTTACCCTTGAAAATAGACGCACTATATCTGAATAATGCCATTCATATTAATGAACAATATTCGGACAAGGCTAAGGTACTCGGAAAAAAACGTTTTTGTTTATCTTGGAAATGGGATGTTCGATCACTTATTTTGGTTTATTACCTTTATGAGTCCAGTTACCATTGTTGCAAAGTCCAAGAACAATGGCGCGTGATAGCTACTTTTATCTGCAGTGTGGATATCTGTTAAGGATATTCCATCTTTCCTGCATTCTGCTTCAAGATTTTGGCGTTGTAAACTGAAAAATGGGCACTGAAATAATAGATGTTCGATACTCTGTGAAGTAATATCATATGTACATATCGAGACGGTCTGTATCTACCCCGGTATGTTCTACCTACGTGTCATCTCGACATCAAATGATCGAAACAAATTAATGAATGACCGCAAAAATTTAGTCCGCGTTCCTTACTTCATTAACATTTAAAATAGTTCTCATTTATATTTTAAAAAGGCTTCTGTGATAAAAAGTGCCTACTTCAAAGCGATTATAAACTCCGATAAATCACAATTCAATCTAAAAATGCTCGCTTGAACATGATTTTTATACGACTTTTGACTATTACCGAGACGGTACGCTTAACGATCGTCCGTATTTATTTACCGATTGATTACAAAGTCGTCTCGATACCTACACTCAGAAAGATAGTAAAACAGATGGAAAAAATATAAAAACGAATGATTTTTTTATAGTGGCAACTTTCTTACGCCTAGATATTCTTATACGTTTATATGGCAGAATCAAGCAACATATTATTTTGCATCTAGATGAAAACTGACAGTTATGTCAGAATTTAATTCGACTTCAAAATGTACTTATTTCTCTCATATTTTTAATAGGCTTTTAAGAAAAAGAGTGTCAACCTTAAAACAACGAAAAATTGCTCGGTGAAACAAAAATTTTGTCTCTTTCAATGCTGCGTAGATAAACGTCGGTAAATGCTTCTCTTCGGACATCTATCTCCCTTTGTTAACCGTGGAGTTGAAACAGTGTTTGATTTATTTCGTTTTTTATTGCTTACTTCTTGGCACGAACACTTGGCCAATTTACTACTATGCTCTATTTTTTTATAAATTTATTGATGTCATTTTTACTTTGCTGGAATTTCACTCGTCCATGCGCTTTGAAGCTGCACGATGATTGATTATCTAGCTTTTATACATCAACTTTAAAATACCTTAATTTTGAAAATGGGGTCTAGAATTCCAATCGTCTATGCGCTTAGTAGCTGCAAGACGTGCTGTAATCTTACTCCTTTTTATTATTCGTATTATTATTTTTTTAAATATCATTAATACACGTAATTTATTTGTCAATTTTTAAAATGTGTAAATGGGGCTAAATTTCTAACTGTTTATGCGTTCTGTAGCTGCAAGACGTCCTGTAATCTAGCTCCTATCTGTTATAATTTTTTATTGATCTTAATTGAAAACGAGGAACTAGAATCCCAACCGTCCATGCGCTCTGTAGCTGCAAGACGTACTGGGATATTTATTAATTGTACAGCGCCCTTGAGGTGATTTTCACAAGAATGGCGCTGTATAAATTATCCAACCATATATATACAAACCGATAAACTTACATCAAAACTTGATGGTGAGGGATCGGTAGTATATCTTCAACTATGACGTCATACTGAGGCTATGTCGCTTTAGTGCGTAGATATGTGTACTGTGACGTACGCTTCCCCTTGTTTCATATCGATATACCTATCCAAAACTTGAAGATGGGGTGTCGGTGTGTATCTTCATAATCGCTCTAGAGAATTCATCTTCAACTATACCGTCATGGTGAAGATATGACGTCCTCGTCTTTCCATTGTAATCGGGGCCCAGAAAACATGACAGACCAGATAATTTCATTCTGATACTCGAGCGTTTTTCAAGAATGATTTTTGTAACGTGCAATTTTCTCTGGACAGTCGACGTTCCTTTCCTAAATCACTTTTCCATCTCTATGTAAACATCAGTCAACAGTTTTTTTCCAAGTGAAGACTGTGACGTCATCGTGATTCTTGCAAACTAGTTTCGGGTGTGTAGTATACCTTCCTGACCTACAAACTGTACGCTTTTCAATGGAAAATGCCTGTAATCATATTGCTGTGTAAAAACGTTGACCAGCCGGAACTTCGAACTTGGTATTTCAAGTTTGTAGGGACCATCCGCCTCCGTTCGAGTCACGGTGACTAGGCGTACGTAACTGTTTTCAGCTGAAATAGAGCGAGTATAGTAAACACGTAACACAGGTAATCTATTTTATTGCGGTAATTACGCAAGTTATTATTGTATAATGTTTTTTTATTTATTTTTAGACTTCTCGCCTGGGATTTTTTTTTACTGTTGGCGAATTGCCTTCCGTAAACCGGAAATCTATGACAACGTTATCATTGGTTGATTCAGAAGAACTTTTGACGGCGTGCAAAGTTGTTCGTTTTTTTTTTTTAATTTATACGCTTTTATAATTCACATTTCATAGTTCGACATGATGAAACTGCTTAAAAAACGGAAAAAATGCATACATACGATTTGGTCAATTTAATCTAATTAAGTATTTTGAGTAATGTTAAGTTCGCAATAATAATAAAATTATTAAATCTTTATTTACCATAATATACAATGTGATATGTAAATATAAAAAAATAATAACAAATGTAAAAATCGTTAAATGGCGGACTTGCCATTAATCATGCCATTTGCAATTTCTTACAGTCGAACCAAAACTAAATAAAAAATATAACAAAAATAAAAAAACATATTGAGTTTTTCTAGTGACATTTCTTGGTGGAACTGCATTTCAATTATAATAATAAAAATACTTATAAAGTTTTATTCCACTTTTATTTATTATTTTTTTACAAGTAACCGGGTTTTGTCGTGACCGACATCGTCAGACTGGTGACTGAATCTGGTCACTGGTAAAAAAATTATAAAAAAATAAATTGTTAATAAAAGTGGAATAAAACTGAATACGTGTTTTTATTATTATAATTAAAAAATAAATAAATTAGAAATCACACACAGTTTTTTTTATTTTATTCAGAAAACATACAGTCATACAAAATAAGTATTAAAAACAACAATTTTTTGACATAAAAAGACCAATTAAGTTTTCATAAATTAAAAAGATATAAATATTAAATGTGACAAAAAAAAAGAATTTTAAGTGAGAAAAGAATAATTGTTGACATTTGCGTTTTCTATGGAGGTAGTAAATTAAAATAAATAAAAATACCGAATGTACACTCCGAGCCATCCACGCACACACACGAACGCACATATAAAACATACACAAACATATACATTACATGCGGCACATATACATAGCACATTCAGCAACTATCCCAAATAATCGACCCCATGAAGAAATTTTCTGCCCAAATGCAACGTGCAGTTAGAAATGTCTACATCAATACTGAGTCCGTTATAATTTCTACAGGTACGTCTAATGAATGAATTAGAGGCATAATTGTTTTTACAAGTTGGTACATAAAAAAGGAAATTTAATCTAGTATAGCGAAGAGGACAACGGAAACCAATATTTTGTAAACGATACGGCGAATCAACTATATTATTGAGAATTTTGAAAAGTAAAATTAAATCACATGTAAGGCGCCTTTTTTGTAGTGATTCTATATTAAAATTGATCAAAGAATAAGCGCCGTAGTCATTTTCAATGTTGCCAAAACGATATTACGGGCTCCTTATAAATTTCTTTTGAATGTTTTCAATTTGATTGGTGATTATGTTATAAATGAAAATTATCATGTTTTATTTTACGTCATCCAATGACAGGTCATAAGCCCTGTAAATGCCTAAACTTCCATACTCCCTTCTCAAAAGTGTTTTCCCTCTCTGTTGCAACAAATATAGATAAAAAAAATGTTTACTTTATTTTATGAAAATGTTTCCTTAAATCATTTTCAATATACAGTGATATACAGAATATATTTTTTTTTCACAATATGTAGATCACACTGAAAAAGACTCAATTATGGAGTTAAAAAAGACAGGCGCTGTGGCGCAGTTGGTTAGACTGCCAACTGTGAAACTGGCGTCGCGGGTTCGATTCCCGCCAGCTGCAGGAAAAAAAATCCACGAAAGTTTTTTTTTCAATTGTCTGGGTGGTGTGGTGTATTTTTCATTACCTCCTTCCATATCCCCTCTATCCCCCCCGCTGACAAGCCTCTAAAATAGAGGCTTAGCCTATTATTCCTTTAAAAAAAAAAAATGTAACGTGAGTTTGTTTGAGTATTTGACCAGTTTTTTTATAATTGTATGGCTATGATGTCACACTAGTCGACATAGGATACAAGATTTTTGATATATCTCGGTATATAAATTTTAAACCTAGAATCAGTCATGGATTTTTAAATTACGACTTTTTACTAAAAACATCAAATTTGTTAAAACTTAACGATAGAAGAAAAATTATAGACCTTTTAAATCTATTCAAAATTGTAAATTCAATATGGGATTGCCCTGAATTGAATTTACTTAAATAGGTGCGAAGGTTTTCACGGTCACTGTTATAAATATTATGTATCTTTTTTGGGTAATACCGTGTATGTTGGATTTGATCCGACGTTTCGGCTACCATTGCAGGAGCCATCTTCTGGGAAAACTGTGTGTTTTATAGAGAAATGTATGTGTTTATGTACTAGTAATTTGTACCGTGTCACAGTCAGCAGTAGGCACATTTCTAGTTTTGTAGGAAAGAATAATTGTGTTTATGTACTAGTAATTTGTACTGTGTCGCAGCCGGCAGTAGGCACATATCTATTCGTTTTTGTCATATGTAGTGCTGGGAACCATGTTGAATTTATTTTAAGCCCGTCGTCATTGTTTATATTATCTGGATGTCTGTGTATTTCAATTGCCTCTTTTATTATTCGTGCACTATAATTACTAGGTTTATGTAGAATTTTTGGTTCAAAGGCGAAAAAATGTCCTGTGTCTATAAAGTGTTCCGCTATTGCGGATTTGTCTGGATGCCCAAGTTTACACGCTCTTTTGTGTTCGTCAGACATCCAAATAATATAAACAAAGACGACGGGCTTAAATTAAATTCAACATGGTTCCCAGCACTACATATGACAAAAACGAATAGAAATGTGCCTACTGCCGACTGCGACACGGTACAAATTACTAGTACATAAACATAATTATTCTTTCCTACAAAACTAGAAATGTGCCTACTGCTGACTGTGACACAATACAAATTACTAGTACATAAACACATACATTTCTTTATAAAACACACAGTTTTCCCTGAAGATGGCTCCTGCAATGGTAGCCGAAACGTCGGATCAAATCCAACATACACGGTATTACCCAAAAAAGATACATAATATTGAATTTACTTGTTCTGAATTTTCACATTTGCACAAAGTATTAGGTATGCATGAATAAATCTCAAGTGAAAAATTTTCTGGTTCTGTTTTTTTTGTGATACTGAAGCTGAATTTGGTTTTTTTTTATATTTAAGGTGAGTAAATTGTTGTCTAACCAATCTTTTACGCGCTACCCAATATTTTTCACATTTAATTTTAAATATATTGACATTTATTTCATTTTTTATGCTTTCTGGAATTTCCTCAAATAATTGTATTCCCTTGTCTTGTACATGCGGCAGTTCTGGGACATTGCTTTTGATTTATTTTCCAGTCTTATATTTTTAGATTCTCTTGTTGCATAGTTCCTATGAAAGAACTCATTATTTTTTAGTTTATTTTGAAAATACCTCGGAACCATTCCTTTAATAATTTTGTTAATTTCATTAGCAACATTGAATTTGATTCTTTGATCAATTGTCGTGATATCTAGAAGTTGAATCATTTTCTTAGCTTTTGCTCGTCTCCCACATCTTAGTATTATTTGGAGTCTCTTTAGATCTCCTTCATTACTTAAATTTTAAATACTGGAGCAATAATCAATGTGGGGAACGATAATACCCTGAAATATCAGCAGAGAGGTTTTAATGTCTAATTTTGGAATAATGTCTATTCTGCGCATTTGTCGATTTGCAAAAAGCGTATGATAAAGTAGATAGAATGAAATTGTGGGGCGTGTTGGAAAAGTATGGAGTAAACAATAAACTTATACGTGCAGCATCGTCTCTCTATGAGGAGAGTTCAGCGTGTATAAGAGTTAATGGGGGATTTACATCTTGGTTTGCGATCTCAAAAGGCGTGAAACAGGGATGTGTAATGTCACCATGGTTGTTTAATCTATACATGGACAACGGTATGAAAGAGATAGAATGTATGGGTATTGGAGCAAAAATGGGTAATTTCTCGGTAAGCTGCTTGTTGTATGCTGACGATGCGGTTTTGTTAGCAAGCAGCAAGGCTGATTTGCAGCAAATAGTCTCTAGAATGTATGATGTATGCCTGGAGAGCGAATTGGCGATGAACGAAAGTAAGTCAAAAGTGATGGTATTTGAAAGGGATAGTGAAATTACTGACTGCATAATAAATGTAAACAACGAATGTCTCGATCAAGTAGAAGAATTTGTGTATCTGGGAAGCATGTTTTCAAGGGATGGAAGAGTAGAAAAAGATGTTGAAAGAAGAGTGAATGCGGGCAACAAAATGAACGGAGCACTAAGCACAGTAATTTCTAATGAAAATATGTCAATCGAAGCTAAACTGGCAGTGCACAACGGAGTTTTAGTCCCAACACTTATGTATGGAAGTGAAACATGGAACTGGCAGAGGAAGGATGAAAGCCGAGTGAACGCGGTTGAAATGCGATCTCTTAGACGAATGTGTGGGAAATCAATGTATGACAGGGTTACGAATGATGAAATCAGGCGAGAGTGTAAATCTGAGACAAGCATAATTGATAAGATTAAGTAAGGGTCTCTGAGATGGTTTGGTCACGTAGAACGAATGGACGACAAGAGAATGGTAAAACAAGTGTATATGGCAAAAATGAACGGCAACGTTAGACGAGAACGACCAAGGAAGAAGTGGCATGATCAGATAAACCAAAATCTTAAGTCGGGTCATGTCAAAAGCAGACAGAACCGAAGGGCATGTATGACAAGATGTATGAATGTGGAAGAGGCTAGGATTGTATGCCAGGATAGACGTGTGTGGCGGTCCATTCTCTCTGCCTACCCCTACGGGGAAATGGCGTGATGGTAGTAGTAGTAGTAATTGAATTTGCAATAGTTACGTTGTATTTGCTTGTTTTTGCTCCAATATAAATTATTTTTGAGTAAATTTCTCATCTGTATATAAGCAGTACCTTTCCTCACGATACCTAAATAAAAACTAATTTATTTTCCTAAATTTCATTTATCAAACGACGTGCGGTCTCGGGCGGTACAAAAGAATATGAATTATTAATATATAACTCCCAAATGGAAATAATTCGAGATTTTGGGATAAGTGACTCGACAATTTGTGATTGTACCGCGTCATGGTCGGCTGCGCTCTTCGGCACTGTTCGGCTCCGTCCGGCTCCGTTCGGCGGTGAAGGTGGTGTGGAGCTATGGGGAATACAGTCTACGAGCTGAACCCCGCATTGCTTTGCTATCGCTAATACACACTCGTGTATACGAGTAGATTAAATTGACACAATCGAGAGTTTGATATCAATCAATTCTTCTTCTTCTGGTGCCTTGCCGGGGCCCCCGGCGTTGGCGATCACTACAGCGAAAGCATATGCATCTGTCCTGCGCTAATTTTACCTTTCGCAGCCAGGACGACTGCTTATTGATGTACGCGCCGTAGTGATTCCTGGGAAAAGATGACCAGAGTGGTTTCCCGTTGCCTTCTCTGGTGGATTTTCTGTCGGGGTTACCTTCCCTCAGCTGGTTGGTTTTGGTTTTGAGGCGCCAAAAACTCGCCTTTCATCCTCTCGCTATCTGCTGCGATCACATCGTTATGAGTGTGATCCCATTGCCCAGGGCTCGCGACGTGGACGCTAACGAGTCGGACTAGTCAGTAGTGTTGCCGGTGGAATGCAACTGGGCGTTCGCAGCATTTTATAGAATCACATCACACAAAAATATTTAATGATTTATTGCCAAATATAAAAGACTCAAAATGTAAAACAAATTTTAAAATAAAAATAACTCCACATATAAATAGTGTAACGAGAGATTTTTTTTGAAAACTGTATGTAAATCAAAAAACGTAGTACTTTATATAATTGGTACACATATTATTTATATTTTTATGTTTTTCATTGCTTTATATGTATTTGTTTTATTGTATATTATACTATATTATTGATGTTTAAGTAACATGTATTCTTGGCACATATATATACTTTAGATTTGTATAATTACGATTTTTAAATTCTTACATTTGATTAGCAGGGCATTTATAATTAAGTAGTTTAAGTTTTTCTTTTTTATGTTATTGTTTTATTAGTATAGGACTACTTATGCTCTAAAGATAGAAAATCTCCATCTTAGAACAGGCTGTGCCATGTTAGATGGAGATCATAAACAGAGAATACTCCATTTTCATTTTACATTAATTGGGTTTTATATAGATTCCATATTATTAAGTATGTATATTATTTTTTTGCAATAAATTTATAAATAAATAATAAATAAAATTAAAATTAAAATTAAAATTAAAAAAGTTGTACGAGTATTTCGTTTAAATTAAATATGGACATTTTCGATGAGGAAACATTGAAGTCTAGGCATTTACAGGGCTTACGACCTGTCATTAACTGGTTTCAGTGGCCACTTTACACACTGTGAAACATTCACCATTCTGCCCTTGTTTAAACATCTACATTTCCTAAACTCTTCCATTTGTGGACTTTTGTAAAGTAAAGGAGCCGAAACCTTTATTATGCGGGTGAGATTTATCCGGCTGAACCGAATTACCTACTAGGCAATGTGGATGTTCAAACATGGGCCGAATGGTGAATGTTATATGAATGAATACCAGTTAGTTGATTCAACAATGTGTTGAGTATGGCCAAATGTTTGCAGACAGGCTGGATTTCCTCTCTAGGGAGCTATTTTTTTATACACTTTTATATCATAATTGTTTTCTCCTGTTTGAAATTAGAAATGAAGGTATGCTGATCTGGAGGTACTCCGTACGGATACGCTGGCGAAAAGATTTTTAAGGCCGAGTAATTTTGATGGAAATTTGAGCGTTTATTAAAGAAAATCTTGTAATTTTTTTTGTATTTTCATTTTTTTATGCACAAATAAATAGCTTAAAATTGTTCATAATTTAAATATTTTATAATCAATGGTAACATTTTTTAAATACTGTTTAATTATATAATTCTTTTATATATTTTTTTCTTTTTACATTTTATTGAAGTGTTTATATTCTGATCTTAATTTGTTGCAACAGAGAAGAAAAACATTTTTTAAAAGGGAATATTGAAGTTCAGGCATTTACAGGGTTTATAACCCGTCGTTGGCTGGTTTTATTTTTTAATTATTCATATCCCAAACTCTATGAGACCATGAGCCCTGTGTTGAGTTGAAATACAACACAATGGAAAGTGGAAGCATGTACATTATTAAATAATAGCAAAAATTAAAATTAAAAACCATTACATAAATACATATTTCAATAAGCATCTGGACAACACCCTTAATAGTATATAAATCTATGCAATATCTCGCAGCAGTCTCCTGCAATGGTCTCTTCCCTTAGACAAAATCCAAACTTGTACACTCTTACGTACACTGGGTAACATGCACCATTCTGCCTATATTTTAACACCCACATTTTCTCAACTCTTCCGAGTCTTTCTACTTTTTTTATAATAATTTTCCATGTATAAATATGTTCATAAAAATGCCAATTGGACGTATATATAAATAAATAAATAAATGCCTTGTTTTTCAAATTCCTTCATCTAGTGTATCCAATGTATCCACCAAACGATGTTTTTTCCTTCGTTTCTATTGAGATATTGTTGAATTAAAAATGATTTTCAAACGTATCGTCGTTGACATGTTAACTTTTAAAAGGCATTATCAATTTCTAAAATTGCAAGTCATTTTTTTATCTCCATCGATTTTTAAAAATTGCAATCATTTGCTTTTCGGCACAATGATTTGCCTCTTTTTCAAGGAAAGGGGCCTTTTATGCATTCGCTTCAGCCGACCCGACAATACCTAGAAAACTACTTATACATTTAGGTATATTTTTTATTATTTTTTTAAGATATAAAATAATTTTATTGCTCTTTGCATTAAAAATACTTATACTCGTATTTGGCACCTTTTTTAAAAAAATATTTTCTTTTTTTGCACGCATTGTCAAAATTGTTTATTGTTTAAATATTTTATAACCTAATAATTTTGTGATTTTTGCTATCAGCACAGAAGACCCGCAATTCTTGGTAACAAAAGTCTACGATGTATGCAAGAAAAGCGATTTGCTTATGAATGTTGATAAATCCAAAGCGAAGGTTTTTGAAAGGGGTGAAAATATAACTAAATGTTAGATCAGTGGGAGATATTCTGGATCAGGTAGAAGAATTTGTGTACCTGGGAAGTATGTTTACTAGGGATGGAAAGGAGGGTGAGTGCCGGGAACGGGGTGAACGGTGCACTAAAATCTACTTTGGCAAACAAATGTTTATCGCAGGAGGCTAAACTAGCAGTTCACAGCGGAGTTCTAGTGCCAACTCTAATGTATGGGAGCGAAGTATGGAATTGGAAAAATGATGATAAAGGAAGGTTGAATGCTGTCGAAATGCGATCTCTCAGGCCAATGTGTGGTAAAACGAAGTATGATAGGTGCACAAATGTCGAGATCCGTGAAGTGTGTAAGGCTGAGACACGCATTATTGACAGAATCAAGAAGGGGGTGCCGCGTTGGTTTGGACATGTAGAGCGAATAGTCAAGCGAAAAGAACGGCTAAAAGAATCTACGATGCGAATGTTGATGGATGCAGAAAACGAGGAAGACCGAGAAAGACGTGGCACGATCAAGTCCATCAAATACTTGAAGATGGACATGTCAAAAATAGGAATAATCGGCGTACGTGCATGAGAAGATGTATGAATGTAGAGGAAGCGAGGTCTGTATGCCAAGATAGAATGTTATGGCGTTCTATCCTCTCTGCCTACCCCTACGGGGAAACGGCGTGATATGGTTTTATTTATTTAATTATTTTATTTAAAGCTACTCGTATTTGTTATACCTTCGAAAAATAAAAACTAGTACGTCGTATTCGTTTCTTACCGAATATTACCGTAAAATACCGTAAATTACCGTACTTTACGTAAATTACGGTAAATTACCGTAAAATACCGTAAATTACGGTAAATTACGGTAAATTACCGTAAATTACGGTATTTTACCGCTCCTTTTGGTAAAATTACGTAATTTTACATCCATAGTCTTAGCTGGCCCAGCACCCCTTAAAAGGAAAACTTCGGATTATGGGAATCCTGTATAAAGATAGATACAAAGTTAGTGCTTTAGATATATTTTTAATCGATATATTGCCCTTATGTAGACGTGTGTAATGCGTGTGTAAACTTTTTACTACAGACCAGCAAAAACGTGGAGTTTCAAAAGCGTGGCCTTTAGGAGATTTTAAAATCTGACAGCCGAGTTTCTCAGAATTATATTTCTGTGAATTGTCAAATCGAATGAATCGAAATTATGAAAAATGATTCTGGCTTCCTCCACACTCGTGCGTTGCAGCTTGCCTCGCCTGCATAACGTTTCAATTCCCAGCGGAGTGAGACATCCGACGAACAATCGCGCCCGGAATCGAACCGCGGACCTTTGTAACCAGCACAATAATACGTGACTAAGAGTTTAATATGACTATTTATCATGTTTGTAGCTTTGTCGCATTGTGCCCTATGCATGACTCGAAAAATTAATACAATCTCAGTGAGCTATCTCAACTTTGATGTAAATCGAAGAAAGAGAAGCATTACGAACGAATTAAAAAAAATCAAAAAATATTTGATTTAATTTGTCTTATTTAAAAAAAATAAAAATATTTTATCTATTTTATTCATTTTCTTTATTTTATTCAAATTAATTTATTTACATAGGTACATGTAGTTTATTACACACTATTTGAGACATAAGTCCCAACTCCATGGGACTAAAAGACCTGTGTTAAGTTGGGACGAGCAATTAGTTGACACAGACACATGAGTATATCATCTTCTCTTCTTTTTCTTTTCCACGTTGGCTCCTAAGTGGACATCACCAGTTGTCTCCAGAATGCCCTATCACCAGCCAGCATCTTTGCCTCTTCCCACGTCAATCCAGCGCCCCTTAATTCCGCCGAATAAAGTCTATCGTCATCGACGGCCTTCCAGGACGGCGTGAGCCCGCAGGTTTAAAGAAGAGGCAACTCGGGCTTAGGTTCTCCCGAGGCATGCGCAGCACGTGTCCAAGCCAGGTCCACCGCCGCATCCCCGAGACGCTCGTTATAGGAGGCTGCTGCGTCCGTTCTCGGACTTCAATGTTAGTTATAAAATCGAACCACCTTATACCTAATAAGCACTTATTCTCAAAACTCAAAAGTTTGGTGTTTTGAGCTTTAATAAGGTGCCAAGATTCGCACCCATATAGGAGTACTGGCATTATACAAGAGTTGAATAATCGGCATTTTGTTTTGACCGAGTAAAGACTTGAATTCCAGACAACACGCATTATTTTAAAAGTCATCATCACAAATATTATATAGGATCAGAAACACATTTTTTCAAACATATAAATGTCACATCATTAACTCTTAAAACGTGGTGCTAAAAAATTCCTTTACTTGCGGTGATGTAACTTTGTTGTTCATACATACGGTGATTTTATTATCATTTACTCAAATAATCAAATATCCAGACCGTTTCCTAAAAGTCGCAAATAACTTGTGCTGGAAAAATTGAAAGTGGGATTTGAACCTTAGACCTTTGGCCCGTGAGTCCACAATACTACCGCGGAACCACAACTCGGTTCAAATATATACCGTTAAACATACTGTTAAATAATTCCTTTTCCATAATTTGTGATAGTATTAATAAAATTTAGACCTCTAGCAAAATAAATGTAATAATCATAAATACGCCGGTCATATAACTTGCGTGCACTCCTGCCTGCTGCCAATAGCCGGCTGATTAAACAAATTTCTTCTTTTGTTTTGGCTCTTTCACGCAAACACCGGTCACAGAACACCGCCTCTGTCTTCCTCGCTATAAGTTCTATACACTACCGATCCCCCCACAATCGATGTAAGTACAGCGGTTTGTACCGATGGGTCTAGAACCCCTCGATACGTTTATCTACGCATTAAAAGTGTCAAATATTTCGTTCCACAGATCAATTTTTTCTTAAATTACGATTTATTAATTTTTTTAATCATTCTGGGTTTGGCACTATTTGTTTAAAAGCATACTAAAAATATGAGAGAAAAATAAGTAAATTTTGAAGTCGAATTAAATTCCGACACAACTGTCATTTTTTAAAACGAGCGGCTAGATGCAAAAAATAATTTCTCTAAATTTTGCCCTATGAACATAAACATCTAGGCGTAAGAAAGTAGCTACCATAAAAAAAAAATTAGTTATTATATTTTTTCCGTTTGTTTTACTATCTTTCTTAGTGTGCATATCTTAAGTCGGTCTTGTAATCGCTCAGTAGATAAATACCTACAGACGATCGTTAAGTTAAGAATAACCGTCTTGGTAATTGTCAAAAGTCGTATAAAAATCATGTTCAAGCGAGCATTTTTTGCTTGAATTGGGATTTATTGGAGTTTATAATCGCTTTGAATTGGGCACTTTCTATCACAGAAGCCTACACAAAACATAAATGAGAACTATTTTAAATTGTAACAAAGTAAAGAACGCGGACTAAATCATTAAGGTCATTCATTGGTTGGTTCCGATCATATGATGTCGAAATGACAAGTAGGTAGAGCATACCGAGGTAGAAACAGATAGTACAGAAGTTAAGTATACCGTCTCTTTATGTACATATGAAGATAGCGTTCATAATCAAAGCACAGGACTCTTGTTGTATTTTACCCAGAAGACTGTATTCTTCATCTGCCAGCGCCTCTTGCGTACCAGGATCACGCGTCACGAAGGGGCGGTGTATTAAAATGCACAATAAATAAATTTATTTTTCTCCTTTATCACGAATAAAAGTCGCTGCATCGCCTTCTCTTTCCTTCGCATTAGCCCTGCATACATCCGTCTCGCTCTTTTGAATTAGCCCTCTCAACTGCGGTTATAATACGTCATACATACAATTCCTTCGAGAATTTTCCAATCCATTACAATGCTATCGGCGTCCTCTTCCAACGCGCGTCGTGCGCGCATACGTCCACCCCTCTCGCGCTTGTTCGAAATTGTATATCTAGATTTTGTATGTAATCTCTCCGTCCCCCTCTGAGGAGCGTCACGCGTCGCTGCGTCTCGCTCTAGCGTTGAAATAATTAATCTTCCCGTTCGCCGATAGAAGTGGGTATCTTTCTGATCAATTATTTTTATTAGCGTATGGAATATGAAAGTCGAGGCATTTACACGGCCTATGACCTATCTCTTGATGGTAAAATAATATTTACAAAGTTTAGGTACATTTACACAAATAATTAAATAGTGGTTTCATGTTAGTATTTTTTTTTACATATTTTATTTTTTTATATAATTTTATATCATAATTGTTTTCTCTTGTTTGAAATAAGAAATGAGGGTATGCTGATCTGGAGGTACTCCGTACGGATACGCTGGCGAAAAGATTTTTAAGGCCGAGTAA
>NW_028279079.1:0-86098 GCF_059751315.1 Micrasema longulum
CATTATTCATATTCCCCTAGGATTATGTTAATTACAATATTTTAGCCTATTCAAAATTATTGAAACCATGTTTATTTCAAACAGGGAAATATAAATAACACTTTGAAGCTTATAATGAAAATTATTGACCTAATCCTTCCACCCGTTTTAGGATATTTTACAACAGTTCAGTTATTGTATACCTTTTTCAGTGGTGAGTAAAAAATGTTGGCATTTATTTATTTAAATCTTTAAGCACAAATAATAAGTACTTTGGTGGACTTTTTGCTTTCGCAAGCTTATTGTTATATTACTTTAAAACGATATCTTTCAGTCAAACAAAAAACAGACTGGTCAAAAGAAGAGTTAGTCAAAAATTTGGTGTTGGTTGTTTTTGGGAGAAAATTCTGAAGTCTTTTCAGTAAATGCAGGATGCGATAAAACTTCTTTTCAACCTCAGTAATTTGTTTTGTCACATATTGACACAATTACAGGGCCCATGTTCCATTATTTGCTGATATAAATTAAATTTCAAACCAGCACCTTAACTTTATAATCGATTTTATATGAAAACTACGGAAAATACCTAAAATAAATGAGTACATAGAATCAATTTTTTAAAACGAAACACCCATGCGTTAGGCCAGCAACTTAGTCACTACACCGTGAATCGGGCTTTTTTTAAAGATGTAACATTTTGATCACTACAATCTTTCTTAAATCAACATTTTTAATTGTAGGGTACACTGCAAAAATACGTTAATTATAAATTAATTTTTTTGCTATTTTTTACCCTGAATGAGTTCAGTAAAATATAATATTCAAAATATATAAAATGTGGCTTCTTGACTCATAAATTGGAACAAAAAACACGACTATAAAAAAAAAACTAGTTAAAAATGTGACCATTGCTGTAAAGTGCTCGTTTTTGTCTGTTCACATTTGTACTTTATTAAAAAGGGCACTTTTTTTTTTTAAGTGATCGAATGTAAAAATATTTTTTTTTCAATAAATAAAACCGTATTATTCAATATAAAACCTACTGACGAATAAGGCTTTTGATCTTCTTTTTGCTATTCTGTAAAATTTGTTCTTTTTTAAATCCTGTTTTTGCGTTGTACTCTTCAATTGTATTAATTAAATATCCGGATTTCAGGAGGTAGAGGAGGCGATGGTTTCAAATATCAAACCCTGGTCTGGTCCAAGCTAATTATTGATGTTCACATGACAATAATTTAAGGGTACTTTGATTAGTGCTAAGGCAAGGTAGGTTCTCGTACACGAGTCACAAGGCTTACGGCTAATTCACCCCCTGCCATTACACGCGTGACGTCACAGGTCACGTGTGAGCCTCTGATGAGTTAATTACTGAAATTGACACTTATCATGTTTCCGGAATTTTGTCATTACGTAAAAATTTCCGTTTGGAAGCACTAGTCCTTTTGAAGGATTGGACGTATTTATGATCATCATCATTGTCATTTCCTTTCCGCATCTAATGGTGCATAGAACACTGCGTTAGTACACCGATTGTAGCGTATCTCTATCATTTTCTTGTCTCATGAAGGTAAGATGATCAGTTTTAACCTTCAGGTGCCAGTTCAGGGAATACGAAATATTTACGTGTAAAAACACATAAAAAAATATTTCATCTCACCCATATTGGGAATCGGACCCGAGATCTTTCGCATGGTAGGAAAACGTGCTGACCACTTTAATGCAGTTTGAGGTTTAACGATTAGTAAAAACACCACCCGATACTGTTTTGAAAGTTAAGGGATTTTCTGATGGTTTCACTCAAAACAATTTTTAAAAATTTCAATTTCTGACTGATTATAATTTAGTTTAATAATAATAATAAAAATAATAATGGTTTATTAACATCAATAACAATTTCCTTATCTATTACATACACACTAAAGTAAAAAAATTCTCTGGATCATGTCTAGTCTGCCTAACTAGGTATATCCTGTTTTAAGGCAGACCTTTTTATGCAAAATAAACAATAACATTCCTGCCTACAATTTTATTTATTATACCGAGGGTTCCGGAATATAAGTCTTAATAATAATTTCTGTGAAATTATGAGAGGCTTTAAAATGGATGTCGAACAACCCCCCCAGCTATTTATTCCATTGGTTGCAGTGGATTAAAACCGAGCAAAGTACTTACTTCTGAGAGTGCCAATATCTAGAATGTCTTTAAGAGAGCAGAATAGATGGCACAGCTTTCTCAACCTAAACCTCGCAAAGTCCCATAATTACGTACATAAGAATTGTTTTTTTTTTTACGCAATGAAAAACGTTAATATAAATATATGTTTTAAATTTATATAGAAAATTGTATTTGGTAGTTAAATTGTGTACTTATATTTTTTTATCTGAATAAACTTAACCTGCCTGAAGAAAAAAAAAACCTTTTTTGCCCGATTTCTTATTGAAGCAAATAAATAATATGAAACGAGATAAAAGGAATTTAAGCACTTTCGTATAAATCACAATAAGGATACCATTAATCCTATTAAACTATTCTACAATTCGTCATTTTATTACGATATTAATTCCATTTATTGTTTTGAATTAGCCATAATATAATATAAAAGTACATGAAACCCTCCTAAAACACAACAACGATATTAAAATTCAGCGGAAACCTTTATTTTTATTATTAGTGGTGGAGGTTAGTGCCATGCAAGTTCCTGACGTCACTGCGACCAGTGAAGATCTATTGTGACTGTGTATTGTGTATTGTGTATTGTGACTGTGAAATGTATAAATAAATAAATAAAATAAATAAATCTTCGTCCTAGATTACGCTGATGTTTCCATGACTGATTTAAACTTTGAGTAACTCAATAAACTTTAACGACTTTTTAAGAAATTATTTAAAGTTCATACAGTTGACACTATTTATAAAATAAATTCCACTATACAAATTTAAAAAGAAGAAAAAATAAATGAATTTTAGATGAAAAAGTCACTCAGATATCAAAATCATATTAAAATCTTTAAATTCCACAGAAGTCATGGTCAAAATAGCTCTGTCTTCAAAGGTATCAAAAATTACAATAAATTCTACAATGAACTAAAAATTATTAAAACTAATACATCATTAAATAAATTCAAAGTAAGTTTAAATATTTTTTTTGAACAAGTGTAAAAATTGCATTCAATTTTAATTAGTATGAATGTATTTAATTCCTCTGTACGTGTGATGTCACCGTACTCCCAAATAGTTCTACAGTATCTCTGCGTACTCCTTCTAAACGGCTTAACCGATTTACGTGCGGTTTTCAGAGAAACATAGATCTTTGCGTTGTGCGTGTTTGTAGATATAAAAATCTTCAATCGAATATGTAAAAAATAAGTTAGGAGCATAAATGTTTAATTCATCGATCTACCAGGGTTGCGTTCGAGGAGAATGCATTTGCAAAAAAATGGAAAGATGTTTTTTTGTCTATGAAAAAAGTTCGTTTTTGAATGTTTACAAACAGCAATCTCAATCAGAATAAATTCCTTATAATTTCTACCCATTTGTTTCTCTTTATTGGATTTTTATTAACACTAAAATAATATTAAATTCAATACATTTTTAAAAATCGTATTCCTACATAAGTACACCCCTTTGTTGGCGAGACGACCGGAGTGTGACGTTTGCAAAAAGAGTGCCATATTTAAAAATATTTGTTTTATGTTTTAGAATTCAACCATAAACAAGTACCTAGGTACCTATTTAAATGAAATATTTTAATATTATCAATTTTAAATTTTCGAATTTAATCACAAACAAGTAGTTACGTACCTACTTATCAATGAAAAGTCTTTTTCCAAGCTAATAGCAGAGAAGCCAACGTTCGGGCAGGACAACGTCTGACGGGTCCGCTAGTATCCTATAAGTTTTTATTTCTTTTCTCATGTACTCGTATATTCAAAATTATTATATAAATTGTAATAAATAAATAACTATAACAGTGTATTCGAATTACTGTATTAGTAGTAGGCACATATTTTACCTACGTACCTGGTACCAAGAGACTGCTTCTCTAATGGAAAACCTCACCGCATGCCCCTGACGTGTACCAATATTGTGAAGTGGTGAAAAGAAGTAAAGCCACTACCTTCTTTGAACATTTTAATATGGAATGTTTATACTACGGTAATAAAAACTAATGGAGTTTATCGATTTCACACAAAATTCGTTTAATATTTATGTGTTATTTTATTAACGTGGGGAAAGTAAGGATTAAGCTCACTATTTAGTATGTTTTTTTAAAATATGACAACATCTGTCACTTAACCTAAATTCGAAATTCAACTAAAGTACTTAATGAAATTTATGACTTTGTGAGTACTAAATTTACACATCAATTACACACACGCGTGTTGAATTATTTTACTAGAACGCTTGAACAAGACCAAAAAAGGCATCTTAGCATTTTCTTTTGAATACAATTCATTATATTGTGCAAGACAAACTTACTTAACACCGAGCGTTAACTCTTAATAACGAAATAAGATGACAAATACATGGAACTCTTTAGAGTGCATCAACTTCGTTCCCGTCATAGGAAAACTAAAGAGTACGACCTATCAGAGGACCTGGTCACATTATCTAGCTGGATTCAGTTCTCGCTATCCTGTATTAGATTCACCATGCATTAAATATTCATCAAATATCAATATTGTTTCTTCTCTTACCTCTATAGATTCTGGCAACATTAAATACTGGGTTCACGTATACCAACCCAACACATCACCAACTGCTGCGAAACGGAAACTAAAATCAGACTCTTTTTGTTCAACGCTAGTGTTTGTGAAACATAGCTATTGACACTTGACACAAACTTCAATTCAATTCACGTTTATTAAACACAGATAGATATTATCAGGATTGTCTACATTTCTCATAAGTATATTTGAAAAGATTTTATAATTGATTTAGTTATAAAATCAATAATAAAAATCTACTTAATATGTAAGTGAAACTTTTTATTTTAATACACGTCACCTGTGTATTTATTTATTTTAACACTTAATGTACATGTACCGTTGATATACATACAAGGATGGGCATATTGTTTTAAGGCGAGTTTTTCCACCTACCCAAACCGTTCAGTTTGAGAAAATTACAAGTACATGGACATATTGAATCCTACAATTTTTTATTAAAATTAAAAACAAAGATTAAGGAAATAAAAACTTTAGTATGAAGAGAGGAAAGGAGATGGAAAGGAAAAAAGAAGGGTAAAGGAACAACTTTAATTTAGATTGTGACATTTCAATCTTGACTTGAATGTTAATAAAGAGGGGGCGTCTCTAGCATTAGTGGGTAGATTGTTCCACAATCGAGCGGCTACTACTGAGAAAGAGGAGGAAAGAAAACTAGAGCGATGAAAGGGTATTAAAATGGTTTTTTCGACACTAAAACGAAGAGATAGTCGTTAAATAGAAGTGTAACAAAACTTCTGATAAAGTTAATTTCAATATAGGTAATCATTACACGAAAACAATTTACTGCATCTAAAACTGGTGAAGGTGTTTTTCTTGCAAAATTGATCAAAATACTTCAACTTTGAATCATAGTTTAGGCTAGTAAAATATTTTCCCTGCAACTTCTTAAGGAAAATTCCAAAAGACCGAAATTTCGTTTTTGTCCATAAAATAAAAAAACTATTTTATTCAATAAAACATGATGGAACCAGATTTTTTTTTTTAAAACGTTTTAATTAAATAAAATTCCTACAGTATTTTGAGTTTGTCTGAATGTTTTTTAGAAAAAAGACTGGATTTTAACTCAAAGAAGTTATTAAGATTATCAAACGACCAATAAGTTGGAGAATATTTCAAAGTAGGAAACATGGAAGTCTAGGCATTTACAAGGCTAATTGTCATGTCATTGGCCGGTTTAAGTGGCCGCTTTACACACTTCCTAACATTGAACATTTTGCCTATCGTTAAACGTTCACTAAAATCAACAATAAAAGTACCTCTTCCACAAACCTTAAACCGTTTTAAAGACCGTGGGTCCTCCTATCAATTTATTCATGCAAAAAAGCTGTTTTTTTTTTTTTTTGTATTGACAAATTAATATTGTTTATTGAAACGAGTTACTCTTTAAAAGTGTTCAGTTTCGTAAATCACGATTTTATTTAATTTAACTTTGCCATTTTCACTGCCCCTTTCACTCTGAGTTTGGAAAATTATATCGAGGGCCTTTATCTGACATTGTTATTTATCTTCATTACCACGTTGCAAACAGGAATGGTAGTAAAAACTATATTTACTTTCATCACAAAAGCATAATTTCAGCATATATCCATTTATTCTAATTCTATAAAAACGAAAAAGTGTTTGTTTGTTTGTTTGAGTTTCCTTCACGTCTCAACAGTGCAATTTATTCACATGATATTTTGCTTCGGAAGAGGTGAGAAAAATTAAAAAAAAAAAAATTCTTATAAATGTTTTTCATCCCGAATCAAAAAAAGTAAATAAAAAAAAATTTGGTATAATATGTCAACAATGAGCAGCATTATGTGAAAATTAGTAGTCAGGCGGTAAGGTGGGATGTCAAATAGAATCTATTTGAAATGATTTCTTTTAATTTCTAAACTGACTTGCTTACTATATGTTTGTTGTGCTTTTTATTTTGGTTTATTAATAGTATTTTGGGTTTGTGAAGAGTGCTACGTTGCCATAGACTAATGCGCCGTCGTATTTTTTTCAAATCTATAGTTGGAGGACCAGAAATCGATACAAGCTACTTCCTATGCCAAAACAATATATCATTCCATCGGAAAAATTCGTTTTGATAAACGATAAAATTAATTAATTACCTAAAAGTTTTTTCCTAATACGACGCGGCCAAAGCCGCAGGTAAAAGCAAGTAAAATATATATTTTTTTATTATTTTATTTGGGAAATCAACAGTTCTACATACATATTTTTAGTAAACAAACAGATATAGTGTATAAACTCAGAACTAATAACAGATTTCCACATAGTATACAAAGTTAGTAAAGAAAATATTACATATCAAATAAATCACATACAATTTATACATATAAAAATGTTATTTTCATGTGCTGAATAATCAAGGATTTTTTAAATATTTATTTTAAGAACATTAAGTTACTGTAAATTGGGCGGGATAAGGACAAAAATGCTTGAAGAGAGGATAAGGAGGGGAGGGGAGATGTACATATTTATTATTATAATGTCTACTAAGTTACATAATACATTTTTAGTGTAAATTTTAAATCTGACGGAGTGATGTTTGTGTAATCTATATTTTTAAATTTTGTATTGTACGTTGAAAAAGTCCTACGAAAAAAAACATTTTTAACATACGATATTTTACTTATTGGAACATGAAACAGGTGGTACCGTCTACAAATCCTGGCTGGCACATGTATTGTTATTAAACCAAGCAGCTCTGTACAGTCAACCATTCCTGTCATAATTTTGTAAAGCAGTAGTTGGTCCGCACACACTCTGCGGTGTTGTAGAGAAATGATTCCATGGAAGGTGGAGGCAGTGAGAGTAGATACATAAGAAATACCGATTTTGTATTTAAGGTACTTTATATATTTTTTTTGAATATTTTCTATTCTACTTATATATATGGCATACTGGGGATTCCATATCTGAGAGGCGTATTCCAAATGGCTTCTGACAAATGTATAATATAATGAAATAAGGGCCTTTGGATTATCAAAGTGTTTACTCATTCGAATTATGAAACCTAACATATATATATAACAATCAACAGATAGAAGAGTTAAAGAAATATAGATTTTCAAATATAGGAAAAATAGTCATTGTTACACAGTGTGTAAAGTAGCCAATGAAGAAGTTCAGTGTTTTTTTTTTTTTTTTAATGGACTATTAAACAAAGCCAAAATTTATTTTAAAATATTTTTATATATCGTATTATCAGCGTTTTTATTTTTTAAAGTTTTGTACTTCTGAAATAACTCTGCGTGTGACGTCAGAGGTTCTTCTCTGGCAGTCCTCCCGATTGGTTCGTTTACGGTAAGCAAATCGGATTTCCTTCACAGCTCTCATATCATTGGTTGGTTAATATGAACCAGTAGCGTCGTTCAAAGTAGTGCGTTTAAAAAAAAACAATTATGAATAATTAAATACTGAATACGAGTATTACATTGAGTATTAAAAAAACATGTTTGTGTTGTATTTGTGCATTTTAAATAATTTTTTAATTGATCCTTAAAGAGTTAGTAAGTCACCCAGTTTTATCATACGCTGGACAACAAGTTCTCATACCAGTAAAAACCCATAATTGTTTATAAATATCACGAAAACAATCAACTGTTTAATGAACCCATCAATCATAAAAACGCGAACTAATATCAGACACAAGTCATGCTTTTAATCCTTATTTTATCTACATTAATAATTATCCTTCAGATAAAGCTACTAACATTCTTATCGATTCCATATACCAATTCCTACGCCCAGAAAACTGAATTCCTGAAAATTTATTGGAAAAAATATTTTCAGCACGACTTTTCATTACCGGTACGCTGAGCAGAATCGTTCAATAAAACGCAAATTGATTTGCAATCTCGTGTTTATTATTTAGGGAAAAGTAATTAAAAAAATAAATCACGGCACGGCATGCTTACGAATTGAAAGTGTTTCGTTATGTTTTTTTCATTCATGTGGTTTTAATTATGAATGGATTTCGATTGATGATATTATGATTAAAAGAATTATTAATCAGAAAAAAAACGAAAATTAATTTTCAAATTAATTGTGTTAATTGTTTTTTAATAAAAAAATATAAAAGAGAGATGTAAAACCAATGCGTTGCTAATTTAAAAAGTATTTTACGAGTATTTGCAAATCGTATTAAATAATCATCTTTTTTCTTCTTCTTCAGCCTTCTGTCCTCCACTGCTAGATGTGGATATAGGCCCTTTCCATATTCTTCCATTTCTTTCGGTCGGTTGCTGCTTGTTGCCAATTTTTCCCCTCCACAGCGGCTATATCGTCGGACCATTTTTTTAGGTCTTCAGACGCCTCAATATTTTTCCAAGGTCTCCATCTTAAAATTTCAGGGCTCCATCTTGCGGGGTCTTATTTTGCAACATATCTTGACCATTGTCATTTCAGTCTTGCTAAGCGACGCGTGCTTTCCGCTATTCAGGTTCTGTTCCTAAAATAATAAAATAATATTTACTTTAATGCTTTACTCAGAAAACATGAGCGTAAATAACCGTCATCATCATTCGCCTTTCAGTACCTAATGGTGCATTGGGTACTGCATTGCCACACCAATCGCTGCTTATCTTGTTATTTTTTTGTTGCATGAAGGTAAGATCATCAATTACGCTTCAGGTACTTTCAGGGCGATATGTAAATTGGTTAATTATTTTAAAATTTTTATTTGAACCTCTGACTTAGTGGTTATTTATTGTAATAAAATAGTTATTCTTTCTTTCTTTTTAACCGCTTATTATAAACCTTGAGTGTATACCTTGATAAAGAAACTTGTGTAGCTTTGAAACTGTTCAGTAAAAAAAAAATTGTGGTAAAAAAAATGTTTTGTAATTATTTCATGGCTAATTATTGTTTATTTTGAAAGTAATATGATATGTTGATAATTTTCTATGTTTCATATTGTATTATATACGCGTGAATTATTTTTTAAATTAATATTAATATGGTAAAATTTAGATTTAGTTTTGAAAAATATTCATACTATCCATTTTTTTTTTTTTATATTTTACTTTTGAATGAATATTTATGATGTGGCGGGCAGCTCTAACAGCCGTGAGGTTGGCAGGTCCGAATCCTGCTTTGGCCGTGATAGACACGAACTGTCAAGATAAAATGTGTCGAGTACTTTCGATGGGCGGTATTTAGTAGCCTCGTCTAGGCTGACGTTGCAGCGGACTACGCGATGCGGGCCAAAACAGGGTTTGGACCTGCCAACCTCACGGCTGTTGGAGATGCCCGCTTCAATGACAAGCCAGTTTCCGTGGTTCTATTGTTTTCTTATATTGATCATGCACAAAAGAAACGTTTTTTTTTCGTCGAAATTAAGAAGACAGGCTGTGTGAAAAAAATTGGTTAAAAGCAAGCTTTATACTTTACTTTTACTTTGGCTTAAGTTTTAGTGAAGATGTTTAGTGCTACGACAAATCGGATACAAAAAATGATTTCTTACACGCTATAAAATTAGAGCATTCAATTGTACGTCGAAGTTTTTCGAAAATGTATGGAAAAAATCATAAAAATGGTTTAAATAAAAATGAACATTTAACCACGCCATAAGGTCTTCAGAATCAACCAATCAAATACAGCGTTGCTATGTGTTGTGATAGATTTTCCGTCACCGGCAGTATTTATTTTTTTAACGTTAAGTTTATTTTTACGACACGTGGCTCTACTTTTAAATGCCAGCAGAACTTACCGACGAGAACTTGTGACGTCACGGGTGAAGTAATTTCAAAATAACGAAGCTTCAAACAATCATAGCAATGATAGTACGTATCGTACTATGAGAGACAATCAAAAAAATTGGCTCAGCTTGATAGTCTATTGATAAATAATAAATAAATAAAAATAATAAATAAAATAAAAAACGCTTATCTTCCTCGATTATCACTGTAAGCTTCCAGCCTCTTGCGAAAACATAAAAAAGCGGTGTTCTAGAAACAGAAACAAACATATGTTTAAATAAAATATATAAAACAGTTGAGCTATGAGTATAATAACATTAATACAGTTTTCTCTACGAAAAAGCAACAAGTCTAGTTTATAATTTCAAATCGTTTTCACGAAAGGATGATAATAATTTTCCAATTCATGTTCGCAGAATCAGTCCGATGTTTTATTCACTTCGAATAAATAAAATTCCCTTCCGGGTGGTAACCAAGTACGATTTTCCCATGAATTATATATGGGTTATAGTTTTGATGAGTCAGTTTTCGAAATATTAAATTCACATTTATGATAGTCCTTGTCTACAAAAAATTTGACAAACTCAAAATATTGTCGATAAATTGGCCTGGTCCAAGTAAAGATATTGAAAAAATAACATTTCCAGGCGTTGCTTAGTACTACTACTACTACTACTACTACTACTACCATCACGCCATTTCCCTGTAGGGGTAGGCAGAGAGAATGGACCGCCACACACGTTTATCCTGGCATACATTCCTAGCTTCTTCCATATTCATACATCTTGTCATACATGCCCTTCAGTTCTGTCTGCTTTTGACATGACCAGACTTAAGAATTTGGTTTATCTGATCATGTCACGTCTTCCTTGGTCGTCCTCGTCTCACGTTTTCGCCATATATACTTGTCTAACCATTCTTTCGTCGTCCATTCGTTCTACGTGACCAAACCATCTCAGAGACCCTTTCTTAGTATTATCAGTTACACTTGACTCAGATTTACACTCTCGCCTTATTTCATCATTCGTAACCCTGGCATACATTGATTTCCCACACATTTGTCTAAGAGATCGCATTTTGACAGCGTTCACTCGGCTTTCATCCTTCCTCTGCCAGTTCCATGTTTCACTTCCATACATAAGTGTTGGGACTAAAACTTCGTTGCACCCGCATAAATAAAAGTTTCAACTCTTTAACTTCACAAACATCAACAGATGAAAGAATTGAAGGAATAAAGATGTTCAAATATGGGCAGAATGGTGAATGTTACACAGTGTGTAAAGTGTCTACTTAAACCAGCCATTGACAGGTCATAAGCCCTGTAGATGCCTAGACTTCTGTATTACCTTCTCTAAAATGTTCTTCATTTCTGTTGTTACATGTTCATTTATGATAATTTTTATATCAACACAATATGCGTGATATTCTTTTGCACATTAAAAATTGGTTCATTACGTACAATACTTATACATTTGGTTAAAGGTGTAAAAAATATTTCTCTGTCAAATTGTATTATGCTTTCTCATATACGGAAAAAAAAATATTTAAAAAAAGAAATCAAAATTTGGCTGAAGCTGATAAGTATTGAAGAAATATTTAAAAAATATTTAAGTGATGTGTGAACATAGTAAATTAATTTTGAGCACTGTACAGTCCTTCTTAGAACAGGTTTCCCTAATGAAGAGGACTATACTAGTAAAATAATGAATACATATTTACATAGAGATACAAAACAGTTGGATCGGGTGGTGTTCCTGTGGCAGTGTCGCTAACTAAATTAGGATTAACTCATAACTTGATTCCCGTTTTCAAACAAGTGTGCTTAGCACAAGAGTCAACGGATTGTTCGTTCGTATGTAGCAACGAGAGCGAAATGCCATTTTAATAAAATAAGCGTTAGAGTGAAATAGGAATGAACTTGTAAAACGAAGACATCGTATGCTTTGTTTATTTTATTTATTTATTCGCACAAAATACATTTTACAAAAAAAATAATTACGTAATAATTATTAATCCTAAATCGTAAATAATTTTAATTCCTTAACTGTATGAGGCCAAGATCTCTGCATTGAGTTGGGATTTAACTTAACACCACACACATAACACACATGAAAAAAAATTAAAGAAGATAATATAGAAGTGAAAACATTTATAGGACTGATGACTTGTCATAGACTGGTTCAAATAAAACATGATTTTACATCATTTATAAATAAAGGTAGATTCCCCAAAAGGTTCAATCCAGTCCTAGTCTTAAAATGTTAGAATACACATTTTTTTATTTATTTAATTTATTGTAAGAACATTCTTACGCAGTAATTTTTGGTATTACTCATATTCTGCGCCATATGTTTAAAAATAATGAATATTTGCCTTAATTATACAGAGCAGAAGAAAAAAAAAAATTAAGCAGTTCAGAGTTCGATTATCGGTGAGATCGTAATTTTGCTATGAAAAAAAAAAAACGTTCTTAATGGTTTCAAATTGGGGACCATCTTGTTATGTTAAAATTTATGTTCTATGCACCATTGAATGCTAGCAAAGTTCTTAAAAAATAAGAAATAAGATAAAGTACTTGCATTATAAAGATGGAAAGGATTTGAGTATATTTAAATAACAATTTTTTGGTAATCTCATCAAATAATCTCTCTCCCTTTCAATTAATTACATAGAAATGTTGGAAAATAATATAAAACTGATTAAATACGTCACATAAAATGATAAAAGGGATTCCTAACGAATCGTTAGATTTTAGTTCGTTATTTCCGAATTATTGTCTATTATGTTTCACAAATCTTTCAAAGGTCAAATAGTACATTTTCAGTCCAAGCTGCGAATGGAAAATTTTTAGGTGTCTGAAATGGTGCTTATTTGAAATTTCGCTATCTTGTTCAAATTTTAATAAACCCATTGAATTAAATTGTTGGAAAACCTTCCGAACCCGAGAACAAACTGATTTTATATAAAACAAGTCAAACATAAATATTTGTTTAAACTACCAGTAGATTTTTTTCATTATTTTAATAAGATAGAAATGCACAAACAAATGTGATATATATAGATCAGTGTTATATAACCTGTGGTCGTGGTCTAAGTATAGTAAAAGTAAAAAGCAAGGATTTTAGGTCTTACACATCAATAAAATTACAATCATTGCAGTGAGAAGGCGGCGTCCGTTTGTTTTATAAGAATTTGTCGAATCGTGGTTTTATTTTTACGACGCAAATAACCTAACAGTTCTTTAATAAGAGAATATTCACTTTTTCAGTTTTTACTCTCAAAATTGAAGAGGTCGATAGTTCAGATAGGTGGGGTGTGGTAAAGCTTCCCTTACGAGCTTTTGATAAAATTTTTATCTATACTCTTATTTTATAGACGTCACGTGAATTAAATACCAATAAGCTGACGGTCCACTGTGCCTGCGAACCTTGCGCGCACTTGATTTTTCGATTCCTTATAATATTGAATTATTTTCAATTTATATGGCGGCCTCCGGGGTGTAGTGGTCAAGATGCATTACTCACACACGGAAAGTTTCGGGTTCGGTTCCCTGTGAGAATACAGAAATTAAATGTGATTTCTTCTTAAGCCTGGGGGGTGTCTTTTAATTTTGTAATTTAGTAATTTGTAATTTTGTAATTTTATTGTAATTTAGCCTCCCGGCCTGCTGCGGTGGAATGTTTTTTTACTAAACATGACAGCACACCTGCCAATTACAATGTAGGTGTTAAAAAAATATGTATTTTAACTTTTTGTACACAATGTAAATTGAACATAAGCGGGCTTATTGCCAAAGTGCATTTTTTTCCAACAAACCAATGAGTAACAAAATTTAATAGATAGAAAATATAAAAAAAAGCTAAAGACATACAAAAATAGAAATAACTGTATTTGTATGCAAATTAGCGCAAATCAACACTATTACTCAATGGGAAAAATGAATTAAGAGGAAAGATGAAAAAATAATAGATAAAGAAATAAAAAGTAGACGTTTCTTCAGGGGTGATTTAATCGAAGATACTGTAGTAACATCTTTGATATTGGACGGGAGATGATTCCACAGTCAAGCCGCATGGACACTATATGAGTTATGTAAAAAAGAGGATTTATGAATAGGTTTTAAGAAGGTGCTTTGAGAATTAAAACGAAGAGGTAAACTATGAATTGATTAGCGTTGTAAGTTTTTACGGAGTTATAAAGGAGCGTTGGGAATACGAAGTACAGCGAACAGAAGTGAGAGAGAGTGAAAGTCTCTCCGTTGTCTAATTTTGAGCCATTTCAGTTGCCTACGATAGTTAGAAATGTGGTCTTATTTCAGTTATACAGGGTGTTCTTTAAATCCTGTCATATCCGAAACCACGATGATAAGTATGAGCAAGAAGACATATTGACACAATAAAATATTTTTCAAGAACGAATAAAATTTAAAAAAATAAAACATCAAAAAAGCTAATGGTTGCTTACTTCTGCAGGGGAAAAACGAGGAAGGGGAAGGGGGGAATCTGACACATGCCGCGCTCCCCTCACTTCTCCTCTGCAGAAGTAAGAAGCCAATTGTTTTTTTTAAATATTTTATTTTCAAAGTTTTTTTTTTTTAAAGGCCTAATTGAGATCTTAGATATCTAAGTTCAGTCTAAATTTGAAATAGCATAATCAGCCGGTCTAAAAGTAATTATATTTTAGTTACATAAAACTTTTAATTATAAATTTTAACAGAAATACCTTTAAAAAACATTGTTTTAATCTAATTTTTGTTTTTTATTATTGCGCGATTAAAAAAAAACATTCGTTTCAAAATGGCAAAATCGTATGATTTCCTAATTATGCGTTAGTTTTACCAGACTACAGCCTCAAAGTGTATTCTCGTTTCATTGTTATTAATAAATTGGTAATTGTTTCTGTACAATAGATATTTTAATAATTTATTTTGGACTGTAACAATTATTTTATATTTGTTACTTTTAAAGAATTAAGATCGGATTAAAGTTGCATATTCAAGCCGGCTCTGCGTGTAATGTGTCATTATTACGAGATAAACGAATAAAATTACATTCATCTAATTTATTTATAAAAAAACAGGTTAATTAAAATGATTTAACCTTTCCACTGTGCAAATCTCAAGTAACATGTTATTTGGAAACTGCAATTTCAGCCCGAGCAAAGAGAATTTTACCCTTTGAGATGTACAAACAGCTAGCTTTAAGTTTCAAAGTCCCCATTGCGCACTGTAAATAATAAAAACTACAAACACGTTATCTACAAAATACCTTAAATTAGAGGGCAGATAAACAAAACCTCGTTAGAAATATTAATGTGAGTTTTTGATGCAAAGCAGGCTTTAGATTTTATCTTTTGGTATATCAAATCATCATCATTCGCTTATTTGCACGCAGTGGTTCAAAGGGCATGGCATTTGTACTCCAAAAGCAGTGTATTTCAATTATCTGTTACATGAAAGGTAAGGCGATAAGCCTTTAAACCCCGCATTCAATCCAATACTACTTTTAGAAAACGTTTTCAAAATGAATTTTTTTAGGAGCAATCCCTGTTTGCACCCAGTGGTGCATAGGGCACTGTATTGATACTCAAATGAAGAAGTTCAGTGTTACGGGTATTCGCATGTAAAAAATATTTTCTTACGCGTGATAAAAATAAGAGCATTAAATTGTACCGCTAAGTTTCTTGATAAAATAATTTTAATGAAAACAAAGTAGTAATATATATTCATATACTTCGATCATTTATACAGCGCTATTTTTGTGAAACTCACCTCAAGGGCGCTGTACAATAAATAAATATCACAGCACGTCTTGCAGCTATAGTGAGCATGGGTGGTTGGGATTCTATTTCCTCGTCTCCAATTATGATATATTACAATTTATTCTTTTATATAAGAGTTAGATTACAGCACGTCTTGCAGCTACAGAGTGCATGGACAGTAAGAAATCAAGCGCATATTTACATTTTTTTTATTTGACAGTGAAACTTAGAGTTTAAGTAATATTTAAAAAAAAAAAAAAAACTAATTCATAAAAATTGAAGTTAGATTACAACAAGTCTTGCAGCTACTGAGCGCATAGATGGTTGGAATTCTTGACCCCATTTAGTAAATTGAGATATTTTATTGTTGATTGGTGATAACATTATCCTTTTGAAGCTAAATTACTAATCGTCTTGCAGCTACAAAGTGCATGGACAAATGAAAATCTAGCAACTTAAAATTATCAATAAATTTACAAAAAATAAACATTGAGCTTTGAACAACGTTACTAGTTCTTCCGAATCAACCAATGATAGTGTGTTGCGATAAATTTACGGGAAGCTAATTCGTCAATCAGCAGAACTCACTGAAGAGAACTTGTGACGTCAGATGAGTAGAAATTTCAAAATTACAAAACATTCATAGCGCTGATAATACGACACAAAAAATACATTTTAAAATTTTGGTTTAGTTTGGTAGTCTATTTAGACTTTTTTAAACCGTATTTATTTATCGTATTTTAGTTGACCAGTCTTACGCTTCAGATATCCGTCTAGAAACTATGAAATATTGCAGGGATGAACCTGTTTTAAAACCAACATTTCACGTCCACCCTAGCAGGAATCGAACCCAGGACTTCGAGGATGGTAAATTAACGCGCCAACCACCACAATAAACGGACATATCTAAATTTAATTGGCTTTTTTACAATTTTTACCTGTGAGTCATCGAGTCGTAAAATTCCTCCCTTGTCAGAGAGGATGAAAAATAAAGCTCCGAGTGTTAACAGAAGCACAATCCTGGACGAGTGTCTAGATTGTATTTCTGTCATCCGATTCATACCAGTACATATTTGAGTAGGTAGTTACGAACAGGAAATAAATTCGTGCGGTCATTATTCATTTGATTCAAATCAAGAGACTGAAATTGGCAGAAATGCGGTTTGGTATTCCTAATTACTGAATAACCGATTATTCGGTTTAAAAATATTACTCGATTGGACTCCTTTAAATTTAAGACCAGACCTAACACTTCAGTTATTTGTAACTGCAAAGATCTTTTAGTAAATCCATACTATTATAAATGCAAAAGTGTGTTTGTTTGTGTTTCCTTCACATCTCAACGAAGCGACCGATTGAGATATTTTTTGGGAGAGGTGAGAAGCAAAACAGGACACTTATTTTTCATCCCGAATCAAAAAAATACAAAAAAAAAATATTCAAAGAAAACAAACAAACAAACAATCACGCCGTTTTCCCGTAGGGCTAGGCAGAGAGGATAGAACGCCATATCAATCTGTATTTGCATACAGACCTCGCTTCCTCTACATTCATACATCTTCTCATGCACGAACGACGATTATTCCTACTCTTGACATGTCTATCTTTAAGCGTTTGATGGACTTGATCGTGTCATGTCTTTCTCGGTCTTCCTTGTTTTCTGCATCCATCAATATTCGCATCGTAGATCCTTTTAGCAGTTCTTTCGCTGTTCATTCGCTCCACATGTCCAATCCAACGCAGCACCTCTTTCTTGATTCTGTCGATAATGCATGTCTCAGCCTTACACGGTTCACAGATCTCGACATTTGTGCATCTATCATACACCGTTTTACTACACATTCGCCTGAGGGATCGCATTTCAACAGCATTCAACCTTCTTTCATCATCATTTTTCAAATTCCATACTTCGCTCACGAATGGTAGTAAAAACTGTATTTACTTTTATCACAAAAGCCTATTTTCAATATATATACATTGATAGTAATATTATAAACGCGAAAGTGTGTTTGTTTGTTTGTTTGAGTTTCCTTCACGTCTCAACAGTGCGATTCATTGACGTAATATTTTTCTTGGGGAGAGGTGAGAAATATAAAAAAAAAACTTCTTATAAATAATCTTTATCCAGAATCTCAAAAAGTAAATTTAAAAAACATAGGTATCATTTGTCAACAATAAGCAGCCTTATGTGAAAATTATTAGGCAGGCGGTAAGGTGGGATGTCAAATAGAATCTATTTGAAATGAATTCTTTTAATTTCTAAACCGACTTGTTTACTAAATGGTTAGTTTAGTATGCTTTTAATTACATTAGTTTTTATAACATTTTTATACATTAGTTTATTGCAAATTTTTTGAGACGTAAGTCCCAACTCCATGGGACTAAAAGTCCTGTGTTGAGACATAAAATGTCAACAATGAGCAACATTATTTGAAAATTAGTAGGCGGTAAAACGGGATTTAAAAAATAATAAATTTAAAATCATTAAATATTTTTTTTATAATTTATTTATTTTTTCATTCAAAATTACACTAGTTTAAATATAAATGAACTTCTTAAGGCCTTTTAGGCTATGCCCGTATCAAGCCACAATAGATAACAATAAAAAGATATAATAAAATTAATTAGATTAAATTATAATGACATGTGATGCTATGAAATAACAATCTAGAAAAAAAAGGGAATAAGTAATAAATAATAAAATTCCGAAAAATACGATGCAAAAAAGATAATCAGTAATAATTTTTGAAATATAAATTATACAAATTAAGAATCGCATATAATCAAATATACAAAATAATGGTATTATTAAAATCAACAAAATAATAGTAAAATATAGTTGTATTAAAAAAACATAATAAGAGTATCACTGAAATCAGCAAAAAAATAATATATATATAAAAACTGATAATTGTGATATGTTTTCTAGAAACCCATTCAATACTATAGTAAGAAATATAAGAAATAGGAGCAATAAATCATATGACAAATAATAGTACGTGCTTAATTAAATATATTTTTTTATCTTTAGTTCGTTTGCTTTTTGTTTTAGTTTTGATTGAGGATTTTGGATTTGTGAAAAGAAGAACGATGCTACGTCACCATAGACTAAAAGATCATCGTATCTCTTTTATAGCGATAGTTGGAAGACCAAGCTATTTTCAATCCTGATAAAATATATCATTCCATCGGGAAAATTCTTATTGATAATCATCATCTTCGTTATTTCCTTTCCACACCTAATGGTGCATAGGTCACTGTGTTGGTACACCAATCGCAGCGTATCTCGATAATTTTTGTCACATAAAGGTAAGATGATCCGTCTTATGTTTCAGGTACCAGTCCAGGGACTACGAAATATACTAGTGTGAAAACACCCTTTAAAATAAATATTTCGTATCAATCGTGTTGAGAATCGAACCCAAAACCACTCGTATGGTAGGCAAACTAGCTAACTACTACACCGCGAGGCCAACTAAAGAGTTCATAAACGATTGGAATTCTAAACTTGTTATTGATGGTTAGAAATTTAAGAATAAATAGTTTATGATATTTACACGAGAAAGCTAGATATACAAACGTCTTGCGGCTACAAAGCGCATGGACGAATGAAATTCACTTGAAAATTTTATTTTAAACATATATATGTTGAGTATAGTATTATTTTTTTCCTCTTACAGAGGCCTAATTACAGCACAAAATAGATATTTAAAAAAAATTCACCGGGAATCGAACCCGGAATCATCAATAATTTCATTACATTATAGCATGGTGGCTGCCAATTGTGGTGGGAAATAATGTTTTATTCGAAAAATGTACTATTTTACAAAATGGATGCTTGCAATCGAATCATACGAGAAAATTGTAAGCAAAACAACTCAAATATTTATTTTGTGTTTTTTACATAAAAAAGTCTTGAGTGTATGATTTATTAAATAACAAATGATAGAAATTACGCCTTTATGTTTTCCACTAAAATCTTCTCATATTTTCCCCAAAACGCCAATGCCAAGATACAGTAAATGAACTTTGATGTCAGAATACAGAAAGTAGCCTGTTTTTGTTGGAATAGGGTATTTACTGTCACATTATTGAATCAACTCTTAGCAATGACAGAAAATATGGGAAACCAGAAAGGACGAAATAAAACATTACGACAAAAATAAAATAATTTTTAAATTCTTGTTCAGTGTTTGTGGCTTTTTTTTTGTATATTTCATAATGTGACCTCAGAGAACGAATGTCAGGATTTATGTAAAATGCAAAGGAGTAATTTCGTGCTTGTTGGTATGTTTTAGCATAAGTATTGAAAATTCGATAAAAAATCTAATAAAAGAAGACAATTGACAATGATTAATGAACATAAATATTTCAATATTAAACATTTTTCAGTGATTTGTTCATTTTTCATTTCATTTTCAATTAAAAAAAAATAATTATTGACATCAAACTCTACAGTCCATATCTAAATCTTTGATAAAAAATCTCAAAATTCATTATAAACGTACATACATTCAAACAAATAGTTAAAAACAAGTTTTCCTATATTACCGAGCTCAATACATATGTATATATGAGACAAATTACTTTTTTAATGTTTGCTCCTCAGTTAGGTTCTATTTTTTCTGGATGAAGAATATGGCCGAAAAACACATGGCGTAGTAAAAAACAGAAAAAAATTGTCAAAAAAATTAATAAGATTACTCTTAAAAAATATTATAAAATGTTTCAAATCAGCTTGCTCTGTGTCTAGGTGGTTTATGTAATTGTAATTGTATTTTTTTTATATGGATTCCTTCAATTCAAACAACAATCAATAAATAAAAATGAACAATATACTACAAATCATGAAATTAAATAAACTAAGACACCGCGAATCTACTGCCAAACTGTATTGTCCTACAAATACTCTACGACCCTTTAATAACCCCCTTTAAACAACCTGTGCTTGAAAACATCCTTAAATGTCTTTGTTTGCAAGGGTTGAATATCCAAAGGTAATTTATTGTAGAATCGTATGCATTTTGAATACAGTTCTGTGTGTGAAATTGAACTAGAACCGTTCTGTTGTTGTGACATAACTTCAACCACCTTAACACATTTACGGCAGGTTGATCGAAGAAGTAAAATGTGTATCATAGCGTTTAGCATCCACTGTTTATTTAAAATGCTTTTCAAAAAAAGTAGAACCTTCTTATTAAATTAAAACTTAATATCAAAGAGAGGCGGAGTTTCAGTTATTGGAGAATTAAATATTTTTAGCACGGAATTCTCATTTCCCATTCCCGTCTTGAAAAGCAATAAAATTTTAAGAAAACATGATTTAGAATAGTCGGTGGTATTAGCAATTTGTTACAAATATATCGTTGTGATATAGGATAATGTCGCATGTAATTTTTTTCAACTTTACATGAGATCGAGCGGTTTATTTTTTTTGACACTTAATGTCACAACTTGATAAGTACAAATGTATATCCTTTGGTACTTGGATTAGTTACATATATATTTTTAAAAACCTGGAATTTAAAGCCTTTTCATGATCAAAAACAAAAGAAAGTCTATGTCACGTTTGTCGCATATCTATTATTGTTCTACGACGATATGATATTAATTTTGGTAAAAAAATATTTTAAAAAACCTTAAAAACTTTTTACAAACTTTTATTTAATAGCCGACATATTTTTCAACCCAATTTTAACGCCAGTTGTTATTTGTCTTGAATACAGAAACGTAATTCTGAAATAAATAAGAATTTTCCTTAACGATGATTAATAACAAAAACGTGGATTTTACATATAATTAAATATCAAGGCTATACTGATAGGAATGCAATAAGTCATTAAAACAAATTTCTAGATAAACGCATTAAAAGCTTTTTTATTCTTTCATCGCATTATTTCTCCCACAATTATCTTTTATTTTAAATTTTTTTAAACATCGAAAAAGTAATCTTATTTCTAGACATATCTTAAAAAATGTAATCAACATCTTGCATCTATATTAACAAATATTTGAAACATATAAAGACCGTTAACTTAATACTTTCTGTCAGTATAGCCCCGATATATTAATATTTTAATTAATTAAGGAAGGCAAATAATTTGAGAAATGTTAGTAAATAATTGTAGATAATCACTTACCGACTTTTCTAATTCTACCAGTTTTGAGACATATCCGTCTCTTCGTCTGGACAATAATTACACTAACATGCAAATCCCACTATACATCTTCACCATAGTAGAAGTTGCATAAAAATATAAAACCTAAGTGGTTCATTTTTGATGATGAGTGGGATTTGCATGTTGGTGTTATTAGTGTCCTGACAAAGAGACAAGCACATCTCGAAAACGTTAAAGGTAGAAAAGTTGGTAAGTAGTTATATTTATTTTTTATTTTATTTTATTTTATTTAGAAAACATACAGTCATACAAAATCAGTATTAAAAACAACAATTTTTTAACATAAAAAGACCAATTAAGTTTTCATAAATTAAAAAGATATAAACATTAAATGTGACAAAAAATAAAAAATAAATAAGAATTTTAAGTGAAAAAAAGATAATTGTTGACATTTGCGTTTTCCATGGAGGTAATAAATTAAAATAAATAAAAATACCGAATGTACACTCCGAGCCATCCACGCACACACATGAACGCACATATAAAACATATACAAACATATACATTACATGCGGCACATATGCATAGCATAAACCACTCAAGATGTACATTCAGCAACTATCCCAAATAATCGACCCCATGAAGAAATTTTCTGTACAAATGCAACGTGCAGTTAAAAATGTCTACATCAATACTGAGTTCGTTATAATATACAACTATTAACTAGCAATTAAGAGACATGAGTACTTTTATGAACTAATATGGCAGTTAAAAATAATTATACATGACATAATTGTATTTTTATATGAAACTTACGTTGAGGTGATGTTACGTAGAAATTTATTTATTCGAAGCAAAAACATGAGATTCCCCTTTTCGATTTGTTTTAAATCTTAAAATAGGGCACAAATTAACATATTCTTATGTGTACTCAAATAATAATAATGTTAATACATTTCATGAATAAGTTGTTAAACATAACATATTTCTAAATCTTCTATTTTAATTCAGATTTTCTTATTTTCTTTACAAATGTTTTTTTCCTATATCATAATATGTTTTTAATTAAATTGAATACGACCACAAGGAATAAATAATATTTCAGGGAGAAATAAGTATTCTATTTATTTTTTCATTTGTTATGTAAACCGTCAAATCAAGATTTTAAAATCACTACAACGCCAGCGCGAATATTACAAAACCTTTTAACACAGTCATAGATGTTCTTCCTGTGTGCGTATAGGACGAATGACAACCCGAGAAATCTCCCGCCCTGTTCCCTATATAAGGAGCGAAGGCTTCCCAGCTCGGTCACTTTAGTATCGCTCACTGAATACAACCGTCACCCTTGTATTAGATCCTGGCCTGAAAAATTTCAATTTTCATTCAACAAGTGTATTCAATTATCGGCATCAAAAAGCGAAGGAAGAGATCCGTTGCGGCTTTCAAATCAAGGGGTGATTTCAGGTAAGTGAATGAAAATGCTTTTTATGAATAATTGTTTGGTTTTTCAAAGTTTTAATTGTAGAATTAGGTATTCAAGTCCCATTATTATAAAAAATTATGACATTTTATCGATCAAACTAAAAATTTTGCAATTATTTAAATAGGTTTTAAAAAATATTTCAAACCCTAACTCTTGTATCAAATCGAATATAATTTAAAAAATAAAAAATATGGTGAAAGACAAAATTTGAATTAGGCAAATATTTAAGAAAATATACGTTATTTCTAAGTAATAAATTCCCCTTTAATCCCCTTTAAAAATAAACAATTACGTATCTCGTAGATTAATAATAATTTTTTAATATATATTATTTATGGAATTTTACAAAAATCGCTAGAATGTTCCGTAAAGTTTATTTAAAGAACTTTCAAAATGATTAAAAAAATTTTTTTTTGTTAAATATTTTTTGGTATGTCAGCGGTTTCATAATATTTTATATGCAATTTTAATGTCTACTTGTAAACAGGGTAAATGTTGTCCTTTCTATGAAAAAAAAAAAAAAAACATGTATAAAATAAATTATGTTGAACAATAATTTGCATATTGTGACTGTCAGGTCATTTGATTCCAGAATTTGACCAACTTTTAGTTATAACTATGTCACCAGAATTTATAGAATAGTAAATATTTTTTTAAAAACAAGATGAAGAATAATTTTTTCAAGGAAAAGCCAAACTGTCCTTTTGTTATGTGTAATTATTATTTGAATAAATGTGACTGTTGAGACACTGGAAAATTTCACTCTTCTATCTTTGTGCATTTGAAGTCAAATTTAAGCCAAACTTCTTAATATTAATGTTTTTTTTGTGTTGTTAAGCATGGAATACTGGACACTTATATTTCAACAATAATAGTCTAATAACCGATGTAGAAAAAAATTATAATTGTGACTGGTGGGACAAGGTTTTATGATACCTAATAAAAATATTTACTAAATAGTTAATTTGTGTGAAGTTATTATCCATGAACCAGAAGTCGTAATTTATTATTAAATCACAAAAAAAATTACAAATGAAAGCACAGAAAGCCTTACTTAGAGTAGCAAACAAAAAGCTTTACCAATACTCTACAAACAGACTTTTTACAGAAATTACAGTATTAGAAATATGCAAAAAGACAATTTTAAGTCATTTCCATCAAAACCCTGAAAAACATAATGACAGACAACAAATTACCGACACTAGGTTAAGACAAAAAATAATACTTCTGTTTATTTGGATAAAAAAAAACAAATTACGGACAAAAGCATTATATTTTTCTAGCCCCTAAGCTATACAAGTTTTTAAGCAAAGACATATTGGTGAACAAAATAAAAAACAATATTTTCAAAGCTAGAGTCCATAAATGGATTGCTAAAATGACTAGACAGGTAGCTGAGGAATATGTTTCATATTTAAGAATATAATTTTAGTTTCTTGAAAATCCTTTCTTGTTTTATTGATGTAGTTGTGTTTTAATTTTTTTGATTTCTTTTGAATTTTCACACAACAATTTATGAAAGTATGTATAAAATAAATAATACACTGACATTCCGGAACGTGCCTGTGGGCCAGTGGAGTGGCTACATCCATAAATAAAATTAGAATTATTTGAATGTACCCATTGTATAAACATTTTTATTTGTAAACTATGTAATTGTATTTTATATTGGATTAAATAAATAAATAATTTAAAAAAATATTTTTCTAAAGGTTCATAAAATTATAAGATAAAGCTATAAATATGGTTTTATTAAATAAGAGGTGATAAACGGAAATAGAAATTTTATATCCTTTTCTCACATTACATAGAATGCCCTAAAAATCTTATTGTCTACTAACATTTAAAAAAATGTTTGTTTTCAAAACAACTTTGATTTGAATTTAATACTTTATATTACAATATTTTTTCTTAATTTCAGTTTAACTCAACAGTAACTAGATAAATAATAACTATCTAAATAATTCACATTTCATTTTTAAGTAAAATTTAATAATATGGAACCAGCAGAGGAAGGATTGAAGCCGAGTGAACGTGGTTGAAATGCGATTTATTAGACGAATGTGTGGAAAAATCAATGTATGACTGGGTTGCGAATCATGAAATCAGGCGAGAGTGAAAATATGCGTCTAGTATAATTGATAAGATTAAGAAAGGTTCTCTGAAATGGTTTGATCATTTAGAAAAAATGGACGACGAAAAAATGGTAAAACAAGTATATACGGCGAAAATGAACGGTAACGGGAGAAAAGGACGATCAAAAAAGACGTGGCATCATCAGATTAAACAAAATCTTAAGTCTGGTCATGTTAAAAGCAGACAGAACCAAAGCGCATGTATAACAAGATGTATGAATGTGGAAGAAGCTAGGAATGTATGCCAAGATAGACGTGTGTGGCGGTCCATTCTCTCTACGGGGAAATGACGTGATGGTAGTAGTAGTATAATGTCGAACGCTCTCTCAATAAAAAATTTAGAACGCAAAAATGTAATAAGTATTAAAGCTGTTTTAATTAAATACAAAATGTTTTTAACGATAATTTGAAATGTAACGAAATTCAATTTTTGTACGAATTGTATAACGCATAAAAAAACCTAAAAGTAAAATATATTATTTAGATGCTTCCTGTTTTAAAATAGTTCGGTGGAATGCGGCGGTAAATTTTTGTACAGTATCCGGCATCCGGTGGTGCTATTTTATCAAAATATGGTTCCGTTTCCTCTCCAAAAATATGACTATATTTTCTAGGATTTTAAGAATACATTTTGAGCTAGTACATTTATTCCTATAGTTTATTTTTTTATTATAGCATGTAAGGTGTAATGCTATTTTATTTAATATTTTTGTGCTCATATTTTGAACTTTTTGGTCACTGCTCTTGGGTCATGGTATTTACTGTACGGTTTTCTTAAATGAACACGGTAAATAGTTTTTTGGCACTCGAACATCTTGGTTTCGACAGCAAAATAATCGTAATATCTCAGAGTAATAATGCGCCAGGCTATAGAAGAGCCTAAACGTATGAAAACCATTCATGACTTTTGTGTATTAAATTAACTACAGTTCTCAGCAAAACAATGGGCTGTACTCAGGCCGCGAATTGCCAAATGGATATCAATTTGCATTGTTAATACTTTAAAATATGTATCTGTGTATTTATTATTGCAGAGTTATTCCAATTTATTTTTCTATAATTCACCGATATTTATTTTATTAAATTGAAAATAAATGTGTGTGTTTATTTTATTTTGTTATTTATTCATTTTATTCACAGTATACTTATGTTGCATTAATTGAGCCATAAATCCCAACTCCATGGAACCAAAGTCCTGTGTTGAATTTGTTTGTTTGTCCGTCACATCTCCGAAACGGCGAGTCGTAGCGGCCTGAAATTTGGACACGTCATTTTAAATGCGATAACAAGATTGACGTTTCTATTTTCAAGTAAAATTTGAATCGATCTCAACCATATAAAAAATCAAACTTTATATGGATGCCCAGTGCGGCCCCGACATATTACCCGTAAACGATCATTATCAATAGTAAACTAACTATTGATTCACAAATCTACACGTTAAATTAAGAAAAAATAGTATCTGAAATAAATACGTCGATAAAAGGAAAGTTTTGAAGCAACATAATGCACGTGTCGGGACAATAAATGCCAACAATCAATGTAAATCATGGAACAATATTCATAATCAATTACCTGTGAAAACTGACTCCGTTAACACCTTTGACGCTCCTACTGCTGCAACCAAACATACTGCAATTCGCCATAGTCAATTTTTATTTATTATAACGTCAATATCTAAGTTATTTACAAACAAAGCCAAGCACAGCGACAAAAGCAGCCGATAGAACCGTTATGCCAATGTTGTCAAACTTGATTTGTTACTAACCAACATCGGTTGCGTTTTATGAAACATAGCGATAAAACTTCTCTATAGGTTGACGCATTATTACTCTGGTATTACGGGGGTTTCGGGTTTGATTCCAGATGGAATTGCCATAATTACTTGAGTTTTTTTTGGCTAAGATGTTATGTGCTGAAATCGAAACGGGCTGTGGTCCCGTGGGTAGTCACGGACTCCGGATCAGGAGACCCGAGGTTTGAATTCCATTTTACCACAACTTGTTACCCATTTTATGACTAGTTGTGTTTTATTTTCTATTGAAAATTAAAAATAAACAATAAATTAAGTACTGATGATTTTTCGGCATTATATTAGGCCGTGTGATTTTAACAACTCTGATCAACATTACTATACTTTTGTTTGCACTACGACATTTATTACAGTTGTAAATTAAAGCGCTGGGGTGGTACTCTGAACCCTTCAGCGAGCGTAAGTAACACTTTTTTAGCTAGTATTTAGTAGGTGTGTAAATACTAAAAATAAAAAGGCTAAAAAGCAATCTCTACACTCGCGAAAGCGTTTAAATTCTAGCGCTGAACTCATTTGAAAAAAATTACACTCGATTTTTGTGATCTTATCAGAAACCGAACTCAGAATCCTGCTTGAGGCAAGCATTTTAGTCATTATTTACACTACAAGGCCGCATCAACGTATCCCATATAGTAAAAGCTGCAATGTTACTAAAAAAAATGGCAAAAGATGATGGCAACACGTGCATATAACAACCCAAAAAAAATTGGTCTTTAAAAAAAAAAAGGCTTCAAAACCATATAAATTTTCTACCGAATTTGGCCATAATTACAAAATATGAAAACGTTTTACTAATGATTATTTCAGGGATAAAATTATCGAATTTTATTAATAGCAAGTAATTTCTCTATAAAATAAAAGAAACATGTTTATTTGTTATATTAACGTCGGTAATATCTCGTATACAAACGATAATAAAGTTAGATAAGGTTTGAAATAATCTTGTTTCATTCGTTTATTAATGAAACCATTTTTTGAAGGTTGTAACCCTGAAGGCTCTTTAAATTGAATCAGGGCTTTATTGGGGGTGATATTGTTATTATTTCGGGAAGCATTTATTTATTAATATAAGATATTTCAAAGTTAATCTTTTAAGATCTGAATGATTTCCCGTGGAATTAAAAAAAAAAGTATTTAATTAAATTGTTTGAAAATTATTTTTTTGCTAAATTTGATATATTACATAGTTATTTTTTTAACATCAGGTGTCAAACTAATAATAGTAAAACGAAATTCACGAAACCTGTGATTATTTTACAATATGCGTTGATTGAAAAGAAAATTTAGTGAAATATGATTAAAATATAATTTGAAAGGACGGCGGGAAACAAACACACACACCAAAACAATAATACCAGCCAGAAGCCAGCAGTCGATCTAAAAAACTAATTTTACTGTGTCCTGAAGCCGACGAACAATTTAAGCAGAAAAAAATAGAGAAGTACTTTGCGATATCCGTTATTATATAATAAACTCGCCATTTGATAGTTCCTATGACGGTATAAATAAATTTTTATCCATGTATCTAAGTATGTATAACAAAGCCGGCTTTATCGGTATGTCAATACACGTTCTCTGGAACATAAGAAGAAATGTGGAAAAAAAAAATTGAATTTATTTTTCATACCGGCAATATTTTGACCAAATCTCAAAGGTCATAATGTAATTATCCCAAGTGAACGTGACCCATAAAAGGATAACCCAGTCAGCCCAAGCAGGTCTGCCCAAAGAGTCAGCCCAAAGCGTCAGCCCAACTAAGTCAGCTCAACGCAGTTACTCAGTTCTAGCATGTACTCTAAGTAAAAGTTCTCTCAGTCAGTTCAAGTTCTCTTGACCGTTACTCAAGTGCTTTACAACAAAGTGCCATTCAACATGCATCCCAACCTCGTTTCTGTCAATCTTAAACTAGGGTAAGAGCTCCAACCATCAATAACTTGAATCGGGTTGTGGTCCTGTGGCTAGTGTCTCGGACTCACGGACCAAAGGTTTGTGGTTCGAATCCCACTTTACCCCAACTTGATTCCCATTTTCTAATTATTGAGTGAGTGAGTTATTTACAACTCGTTGAAAATGGCCCTCAAAATTAAATATTTGGGTAAATCATAAAAACGCAAATATTTCTTTTTTAAATAAAGAAAAAATAAAAAACTTAAATCTTACATATTTAAACATTGTTTATTTACTGTTTTACGTTGATTCCTGTGAAAACAACTGGTTACTAGATTTGCCTATTACAGAGGGAAGGCGCTAATTGGTCAAACAAATAATTGGAAATGTATCAAGTATTTTTAATCAACATCATTACAATGGAATTCCATCAAAAATTGCGAACAAATAATTTAAATCAAATAAAAAAGAAGAAGTTCGATAATAATATTTATTTGATTTGGGGAACAAGGGGTTAATGTATAACTAGTTGTTTAAATTTATATTTTGTACAATTATCTAAATAAAAGACATAACATTACATTTAAAGCGAACATTGTCTAAACGGTTTCTTCTAGGTATTTTAGGGGTTAAAGTGACTATGGTTTACAATACAGCATTTATCAATATTATTTCTAGCCGACTACCTATCATTCCTATCCTTCCCTTGACCCATCCTTATAAGATATATCTTACATCGAGATCAAAAACGAAAGATTTAGATTTGGAGCAAAATATGATATTACATAAGGACTCTTGGAATCATAATGAGGAATTCCACTGTTTTATAGTTTATTTATTTTCTATTAGCGTACTATTTAACGCAGCAAAAATACAAGTGTTTTTTTTTGCGCGTTATTTACAAAAATATGATTTTTTAAAGTTACATTTATCAAATACCGCGCCAAATGACTGTAATCATGAAACGGTTGGCGTTTTTACTTTCACTGACCTGACAAGAATCCATGGAATATTGCTTTGATTACTTCATTTAGTTGATCGTTATTTGCTTATTTCTATGTTATGGTTGTTTTTACGAACGTTTCGATTTATAAAAACCTAGAAAGTTGATATAATCTCTGGTTGAAATGTCAAATTAAACTAATTATACTGTTTTTTTTCTATGGCCAAAACGTCCCTTACAAGGTGCGGGGGCTTTAAAGCGGAAACCGGAAATACTACACGTAGATATAAGGAGTGACGTCAATGTATACGATTTTAAAATGAATACTATTTTTAACATTTTTGCGTGCGTTTTTGAGATATTTCATCCTACTCCAATTTTTTTTAATATTCACGTGTACACAAAGACATTTTAAAAATTTAATTCCGGGTTGAACTGGAATTTCTCTTTGTAAAAAGTTTAAAAAAAAAAAATTTAGACGTTCTACCAAAACGTGATAATATGACCGAAAACAAGTAACATAAAATATTAACAAGTTATTACAATGTGTATCATTATAAAGAACGAACCATAAAAGACTTTGAATAAAAATATGCAAACAAGCACAAAAATAATTCAAATCTACAAAAATAATGTTAAAAAAATAGAGTAAAAAGGACTAACTGTCTGTTTATGACATTTTACTGTGAATACAAAGCTGTATGTCACGCCTTTTACGCTGCTTAATATTTACTGACCACAGCGAGTAAAACACTTTTCATACCAAAAGTTCTGAAACCTCAGTTGAATGGAACACAAGACGGGTGCTGAGTGCATCCAGTGTACGAGTATATGTAAATGGTTGTAGTAGTGATAATAAATTGTCATCAAAAATACTAAAATAATTCATCATTCAGTATTAAAGAACAGTGCATCATCGCCACATCACATTAAATGTAGGTCCATTCCCGTTCTCCTTTCCTTTACTCAAATGTTCCACCCTTGAACAATATTGAATGATATTCATTTTTTTCGCTACGGTCTGCTTATCATTTACAATTGTTTTATGTGTTTTATTTATTCTGACCTCTTTTGTTATTTTTCATCACTGAGCCTTTTGCCGTTTCCCTCAACATATTACATAGACGCGCACCATAGGGTAAAATATTAAAAAGATTAGTGACGAAAACGTACCTATTGTTCAACAATGTTTTGAGTATGTCCAAATGTTATTCTTTATTCAGTTCTCAAAAATGTTTTCCCTCTCTGTTGCGACACATGTTCTTATTGTTACCGAGTTTGTTTATTTACATCAGGGTTGAATTCGAGGAGACTGCGTATGCTACTTTAACTGGGAGGATACCCATTTTCAATCCACAAAAAAGCTTGTAAACACAAGCTACGTTAAAAATAAAAGTTTTTAAACAAAAAACGGTTTTTATGTATCAGATTAAGATTCCTTAATTTACTTATTTTTACTGGATGTTGGAGAAAGCCGAAATAATTTGAACTCACATAACCGAATTCCCTCCAGTGCATCCCCGATAGAAAGAAAAACTTAGGTTTTGTGCCGCCAGGTGATTTTTGACATTTAAAATAAATAATATATAAACCGGGTTGTGGTCCTGCGATAGTATTGTGGACTCACGGACCAAAGGTCCCAGGTTCAAATTCCACTCTACCCCAGTACAAGTTATTTACAACTTTGAAAAACGGTTTGAAAATCTAAATGTTTCTAATCTAAATAAAAACTCTAGCATTTCTCATTTTATTAAAAAATAAATAAATAATAATACTTGTATTGAAATATGAATTCTTTAAAGTTTTTCTGGGTACCAGGAAAAGTTCTTCGTCAGAGTTTCGTTGTCGGAGTGATAAAGAAGACTTACATATTCCATCTCTAAAATGCTATACATCCCTGTTGTTATTTGTTAATTTTTAAGACTCCCTAGGAAGTAAAATCTAGTCTTTTGTCTGCAAACATTTGAACGAACTCAAAACGTTATGTTAAATGAATAAACGTTATTGATTAGCTGACTAATGACACTGAAATTTCAATACGTTTTTAAAAAAAAATACGAAGGTAACAATATATCTACCCAGACAAAGAGAACTCTAAAAGAAAAATTGAAGTAAATTTGAAAATATTAAAAAAAATCCATATTCAAGCGAGGCTTACTTTATTTATCTAACAAATTTGAATCTTTAATTGAAGGTTAAATAATGTTTTAATAATCGCCGTGACTAATTCAATTTAAAAATAATATTTTCATGCAAGTTATAAATATTTCAACGTGAAGTTTACTACTCAAAATACCCTGATTTTTTTCAGGATTATTTCAGGATGACGCACGAAAGATCAGATGAGCCTCCGAACATAGCCTTTCAGAAGTTTCAGTCAAATGTATTATTGGATTTGAATATTGGGCTACTTGTTTTCCAATTCACGTATATCTAGCCAACAGCTACCGTCAAAACATGATGAAATAATTCGTAATTTGATTTAAATTGATAAAATTATTGAAATATCTCTAGCATTAGCATTGCAAAAAATAAATTACTTCTGAGGTCACAATTTCAGTAGAATAATCATTTGAAAAAAAATAGTTTGGTAGATTTTTTAAGGATAGAAAATGAACAAAAAGTCATTATTATATTTATTAGTGAATATTCTAGTAAAAAAAAATTTTTAAACAATTAAACGTTTTATTTTTATTATTTATTTATATATTTTGCAGCACAATAGGCCAGGAGGCCCAATTACAGTGGTGAATTACTTTACGGAACACCCAGGCTTGAGAAAAATCACATTAAAATTTTTGTGTTCACACCGTAAATCGAACCTTCCGTGTATGGGTCAAGCGTCTTGACCACTACACCACAGAGGCCACCGAATTCAAATATTTAACACAATTTTAAATTAATTTAATTGTATTAACTTTTTCTAAAAAAATATCATATTATAAAAAAAATTGACAAGCGGTCTCATACATACGATCTTTCAAAAGATACAAATCTTTTGATGTAGTGCATAAGGCACTAAAACTTTTATTAATCATTTTTAACACCATGTTTTATAGATATTTGGTATTAAATATACATTTATTAACATATTACAACAGAGCTGAAGAACATTTTAGAGAAGGTAATTTATAGTCTGTCATACTGTTAAATGAATGTTACGCAGTGTGTAAAGTGGCCACTTAAACCAATCAATGACAGGTCATAAGCCCTGTAGATGCCTAGACTTCTATACTAACTTCTCTAAAATGTTCTTCATCACTGTTATAATATGTTAATATTAACAGCTCCCCAGGGTGATTCCAGGTGAATTCAGTCTTTGTCTTCAAAAATTTGGACAAACTCAAAATATTGTTGACACATTTATTAAATAACATTTGGATTGAATTTTATTAAATTTATAAATCGACACCAAGCGTCTATTTTTTTCTCCTTTTTGGTGTGGTATTTTGCATAGTTTTTTTAATGTTCTTTTTGCCTGAATATGTACCACACACGTAAAAAATAAATTTGCTTAGAAAATATTTTAAGTAAACCAATAAAAATAATAAAATGACAATTTCATTACATTTATTAACACCCGATGATTTATTGATCACCCGATATTTTACATCAAGATTATCAGTTTTACGCTTCAGGCGGCAGGCCAAAGGCAATACAATGTTGTGTAAAATCACATTTATGTCGATCTTGCCAGTACCGCAACAGGAACGTTATGGTAGGTGAAAGCACCAATTACTTTACCACGAGGTTTAGTGATTTTTAATTAATATCCTTTTCATGATTTTCACCTGATTATTTTTCACGTACACAACTGTGTACCAGGGGCGAACCGTGTATAGAAGCGATTATGCACAGCTTACCATTATATTTGACTTACCATAATATTGTTTTATTGTAACTTTATTTACAGTAAAACAAATAAATAATTAGCATTTATTTTCTATCATTTCCACCGCTGGTATTTTTATTCTAGTATAAATATAAAATTTAATAAAGCGCACCCAGCGCGTGCGGTGAGCCAAGAAACTAACCGATTATTCCAGCTTATTCCGATTATTTCATACAAATAAGTATACTATATTTTGAATGGATTAACCCCAATGCAGGTTTTTTCTCCTAGATTAAACTTGCAGATTACACAAATTATTTGAAGATTCTTGATTTGGAAAACTGTATTTCAAACATTGTTTCTAAAGGACTATTTTTCTTTGAGATGGTACTTTTGACATAAGACCATAATTACTTTCATGCGTCATATTGCAGGAAATATAGAGCTCCATGCGGCCGTTTTTAGCACTAGTAATTACTAGAGCAACGCGGCCAGTTGAAATTTCTATTGAATACCTAATATCGACTGAATTCATTGTGGTATTTTTTATTTATTTTTAAATGAATTATTTATTAAAGTAATGGATAATATATATATATATATATATATATATATATATAATATAAAATATCACAAAGTTACATCGTTTGAGTTGATTTCATGGATGAGAGTTGTTATCACACAGAACCATATAAAAATATCAATTTATAGTATATATTACATACATTATATTATGTACCTCCTATGTAGGTATAAATATATGATATTTTTAAAAACATACCTGTAAATGAAATCACCATTCGCCACTGCTGTGTACTCGTACTTCATTCCTCTAGACTTGGAAAAAGTATGCATGAAATATTGTTACCTTTCGGTTTTTTATTTAAAAAATAAAAGTACCAAACCCTTTTTTTATGTTTTTTGATTTTTTGACGTTGGTGGCGCCACATTAACAATGTCTGTTATTAATTGCACGTTAACAAGGTTATTCAATTATTCTACTGTGAGTAATATACTTTTTCTCTTCGGCCAATCGTACCATAGCCGTCAACAAATGTAAATGTGATCTTAGTATTCGCATCGTTATCACCAATAAGTTATTTTAGCTATCCATAAGTTGTTCGATCCACCGTGACGTCTTATCTCGTACATCACAAATCGAAAAAAACGATAAGTGCCCGGTTCACCCCAGTAGCTCAATCACAAATAACTATCGACGTGCTTAAGAACATGCTAAGCATTTGAGCGATCACAATGAACAATAATGAACATGTTTAAGTTATTGCAGTCATAAGTCAACGCGTGTGTAATCTCTACGTCAACGCTCGTGTCGGTTTGTTTTTTGTTTTCCTCGTTAGTAAATACAGTTTACTGGCGAAAAATCGGCGTTTACTATAAAGAATAATACTCGTATAATTTATTGCATTTGCAAAATAGTAACGTAATTCTAATACAAAAAAGTGAAAATAATATTAAAATCCTATGGTGACTGGTTTTCTTGACATTTGGCTTGCCGACCGCCGGCTAAATGCAATAAATAGAGTGATAAATAATGAATAAATGAATAAAAATAGCAAATTTGCAATATTTTCCATATTTACACGGGTGAAATTCAAATATGTGACTGCGTAGCAGGATTATACGTCGCGAAACGTAAATATTTTGACATTTAATATTAGGTGTTCACGGATGTTCCACTGTCATCGCGAATATGATAAACAACCATGGTGAGAAATTTTTATCACGTCATTTATTAGCAAGTCGATAGTTATTTGTGATTGAGCTACAGGACATCTAATAAAGCCTGCGGCGAGAGAAGTACGAACATTAATGTTGGAAGAATCCTATTACAAGGTAGATAATCGCTTTAGTTTGTATTGAGATTCAATGGCAAAAGTAAATAAAGATAACGCAATTGGCAACTACAAAATCTGTGAACTGGCAAAAAAGCGAATTCAAATATTTACCTGTCGTTTGGCAAGTGGCGCGATTAACGCTACCAAAATCTGATGAATTCCTCTGTCTTTTAAGTTAAAATAATCACGACCAAATAAAAAAAGATACGTGAGGCTGAGAAGATCGTAAGATGGAGTAGACAGCGAAACAAAGAGACTGGTATAGCCATGTTCAAAGAATGATCACTACCAGACTCCCTCATATTGCTCTACATAATCAGCTTCACGGGAATTGTCCTCGTAAAAAACCTCCCAAAAGATGGAAGGACAGCGAGGAATAGAAACCTTACAGGAAGAGCGAGAGAGCAAGAGCTGCTCCAGAATATCTAAAGGAACTCTGCATTCCAGATGAACTAGCTGACAGACGTCTTACGCTTAGATCAGCTACACCTACGTCGAAAGCAAAAGTTATTATACCTCTACGCAAACAGCGCACTAAATTCAGCAAACGTGCATTTGCGGTCGCAGGCCCTACGGCATGGAATGCTCTCCCAGCAGAAATCCTAAACTGTGACAGTGAAGCGATGTTTCGGAAGAAACTTATAACCCACTTGTTCATCTAAATCATTTGAATAAATTCTTAGCATGTGGTGCAAAAGTAATATGAAAAAGTACATTATTTTTCCTAAATTAAAAAGTTAAAATTAATTTTATATCTTTATATAATCACTTTGTAAAGCGCCCTTGAGGTATTATATTACGAAAATGGCAAAAAACCACATAGGTCAACAGCAAGGAAGAAAAAGAAGACATTGACATTGTTAAATTAAAGTTTGTAACATAAATGAAATTACAAATAATTTATTCATGTACATAGTAAGTAATTGGTATGTCCAGAGATTGACAAATCGCTTTTTTTATGAGTCACTTATTAAACACACCTTAAAGGTCTGAATAATTAATCGGCGTGGTTTGAAAACAGTCCCTAGAATTCTGAAGAGGGATCCCCTATTCTTATTCTTAGTGGTGGGGGTCGGTGCTATGCAAGCTCCTGACGTCACTGTGACCTGTGAAGGTCTATTGTTAGGGTAATTAACACAGAGATAGAAGATAATATGATCACATTTTTTTTGTCGTATACGGTGTTCCATTAGCGTTTTTTTTGTTTTATTTATTTAAAAATACACAGAGTGAAAAACGAATATTAAACATCCACTTAAACCAGCCAATGACAGTAAAATTAGCCTTTATTGTATTGAAATTTATTGCTGAGAGCTACTACTACTACTACTACTATCATCACGCCATTTCCCCGTACGGGTAGGCAGAGAGAATGGACCGCCACACACGTCTATCCTGGCATACATTTCAAGCTTCTTCCGCATTCATACATATTGTCATACATGCCCTTCGGTTCTGTCTGCTTTTGACATGACCAGACTTAAGATTTTGGTTTATCTGATCATGCCACGTCTTCTTTGGACGTCTTCATCTGATTTAACCGTTCATTTTCGTCATATTTACTTGTTTTACTATTATTTCGTCGTTCATTCGTTCTACGTGACCAAACCATCTCAGAGACCCTTTCTTAATCTTATCGTTTATACTTGACTCAGATTTACACTCTTACATTTCACACATCCACACATCCACATTTCCTCGACTCTTCCATCTGTTGACTTTTGTTAAGTAATGGAGCTGAAACCTTTATGAGGTGGGTGAGATTCATCCGGCTGAACCAAATCACCTTCTAGGCAACGCCTCAAAACAATTTTCCAATTTAGGGAGAAAATCCAGCCAGTCTGCAATCATTTGGACGTACTCAAACATCGTTGTATATTGTGTTGATTTGCAAGAGCGGATTTATAAAGATTAACACAGATTAGATTTGAAATATTTATTACTAGAAGTTACACACTATATAACCATACTTTTTCGTCATCTTTGTTTATTTTCATATAAAAAAATATTTTTTTAAAAGTATGTTGCTAAGTGTCCTCGCCACGGGACGTGACTTTACATTACTTTTATTATTAATCTTTGTTTATAATAGAAAAAATAACTTAATAAATAAAATAAATAAATAAACATATTTTTTTCAAAAGGAATTCGCATAGTTGAATCTGGCCAAGGACCCTGCGTGCAGAGGAAACGAAAGATTGAGAAGAAATGCAGCGAGCGATGTCCTTTTAAGTGTCATAGAGAATGAAATTGGGTTCGTATCAGGTTTGCTAAATAAAAAGGCGTTCTAGTGTTGGCAACCTGATAATGTTTTTTCGAGAACTTTGCTCTCTGCTACAAGCCCTGTAAATGCTAAGACCTTCATATTCCTTTCTCAAAAATAATTTCCATCTCTGATGCAAAAAACATATCTAAATAACTCCCTAGGAAGTGAAACCCAACAGAATATATTTGTTACCATTTTTCTTTTTCTTATTTCAAACTTAATATTTTATTTAATTAATTCGCACTTACAAAAACAGTTAAATATCAAAACCGTACCTTCGGGGAAAAAGTTTTTTTATTTTATTAAGAAACAATTAAAAATAAAATCAACAGTAAAAATAAAACTTTAACCATTTTCTGAAATAACATCTTTAGGATAAATATTCTGGCAAATGAATATTGAATCAAGAAAAATCGTTTTTCTTACTGTGAAATAAATTTGTCAGTGGAAAATTCTTGAAAAACTTTTAACCGAGAACAGAATTTGTAAAAAGAATTTAGAATTTAATAGAATATTTCTTTCAGAAACTTTGGGATTAAATAAATTTATCTTAACGAAAAAAAAAACATAAATGTAGGATTATATACTTTTTAACCAATTTTTTACGTAATTTAAGTTAAACATTTATTGCAATATTTGAGTTGGTCCAAATTTTTGTAGACAACAGACTGGATTTAACCCCCTCGGAAGTCGTTAAGATTGACAAATTACAACAGGGATGAAAAAAAAAAATCTAATAAAACCAACTGGTCCAAAAAGAAGATTAAAAATTGGAAAATGGTTTTTTAGGCGTTGCCTAGTATTTGAAATAATTCAGTCAGATGAATCTTTTCACAAAAAATTGTTGAATATTTATTTTTTAAATGTATCCAGGAGAAAAAAAAAATACAGTTCTTTGCGTAAAATAGAACCAGAAACCTCGTTTATTTAATTTTTCACTACTGTGATGTTTTTATTTAGTTAAATAGTTAAATATGTTTTATACACGGAAATTAATAATTGAAAGTTTGTGTTTTTAATATTGAATTATTTAGCATTTAATACATGCATTATAAAATTTTAGTTATTATTAAAATAAATAAAAACAAGACTTATTTGTAAAGTCCTATATTGTAATAACAACATGATTAACAGACAATTATTCTTTTAAACAATGGTGTACAGTCAATAAATTAGATATAAATATTTAAAAATGCCAAATAACGTCAATTCATAGAACAAAAGAACAGATTTCCTTCGAGTACCTAATAGATTGCTTCAAAATTGGTGTAGTTAAGTCCATCAGAGATTTAGGATTTGTTTTGGACTATAAACTGACATACAACGAGCATATAGAGAATACAGTGAATAAATAACTGAAATTACAACAGAGATGAAGAACATTTAAGAGAAGGTAATATAGAAGTCTAGGCATCTACAGGGCTTATGACAAGTCAATGGCTGGTTTAAGTGGCCACTTTACACACTTTGTAACATTCTTGTACAGCCGGCGAATATTTTTTCAAAAACATACTACTACCGTCATCTAATGAAACCTCCCAAATTTTGTTCATATGGCAGCTGTTTAGATAGATTTGTAATATAAACAACAAAACAAAAACAATATATTGTATAAAACGTCCACATGAAAGAGTTTTCAGAATAGATAAATATTATAACGAACAAGCAAAAAAACGATTTTCTTACCTGCAATCGTTTATTTTCACCTAGGAACACTCAGCAGGCAACGGCAACACGGTATCACTTTACACTACCACTTGGGGATTAAATTTCTTACTAAACGTCATAGGCCTCCAATGCATTTTTTGAATCGGCATTTACTCAGTCAAATAACGAGACTTAATTGCAATAATATACTCTAGTTTAAAGTAATATAATAATAATTATTATTATTATGGATAACTTATATAGCGCCATTTTCGTAATAAAATACCTCAAGGGCGCTTTACAAAGTGATTATATAAAGATATAAAATTAATTTTAACCTTGACTTTTTAATTTAAGAAAAATAATGTACTTTTTCATATTACTTTTGCACCACATGCTAAGAATTTATTCAAATGATGTAGAGAACAAGTGGGTTTTAAGTTTCTTCCGAAACATCACTTCACTCTCACAGTTTCGGATTTCTGCTGGGAGAGCATTCCATGCCATAGGGCCTGCGACCGCAAATGCACGTTCGCCGAATTTAGTGCGCTGTTTGCGAAGAGGTATAATAACTTTTCCTTTCGACGTAGATGTAGCTGATCTAAGCGTAAGACGTCTGTCAGCTAGTTCATCTGGAATGCAGAGTTCCCTTAGATATTCTGGAGCAAAGTTGTGCAGAGACTTATACATAAGCCAACAAAGTTTGTATTCCACCCTCTGTGGAAAACGTAGCCAGTGCAATTCCCGAAGTAGTGGAGTGATATGACTGAATTTAGAGATTCCGAAAATAAGTCTCGCTGCGGCATTTAATACAGCCTGTAGGCGAGTCATTTTATTCATCGGTAGACCTGTGTAGATACCATTACAATAATCGACTCTAGACACTACAAACGCATTTATTAATTGACGGGCGGCATCAACTGGCAAATTTTTGAATTAAAGAAAGAAATTTATAATATTTGAAATCAAACACTGATTTGAGTCTACTGAACACCTTTTTTTTTACAAATTTAAAAAATATAAAAACAAATATTTCGTCACAATTGTTATAAAAGGACATTCAATCCATCTTCACATTCGTTTGAAAATGCCCTAACAAGGCGAAAAAATTGTCACGAAATTTGTGTTTTTTTATTTTTTATATTTGTAAAAATAAAATAAAGTGTTCAATAGACTCAAATCAGTGTTTGACTTTAATATTATATGTTTAAATATGGAGTTCTACAAAATAAACACCAAATCAATCAATAAAGAAAGAAACGTTAATACTTTCAACCAGCGGAAAATCTGTTCAATTTTTAACAATCTTGAATCAAGCACTTGGAACTTATCTCACCCTTAAACCGTAAATATTTTTGATCAATCAGCTCAACATAACTCACATATCAGTAATAATGGTTTATTTGGTTTTCAGTCGATTTGGCTTTAGGATTTTCTTGAAAAGAGCTTTTGTTTCTAATAAAGATAGGAAATTATTTGGTCTTATCGTCAAAAAAGCTTTTACTAATGGGTTAGGTGTTTTTATATACGGCTTAACTTTGTTTTCCTTACCTAGGAAAAAGGAAATGAATGGACTCATTAATTGGGGTCAAAATCGAATTGCAACTTGTAACACAATCAAGTTTAATAAAAGGGTATTTTCTAAATCATTGTATTTTTACAAGACGGCTTGCTACTGCACATAATTGACAGGGTTAAAGCAGTAGGTTTAACGAAAAAAAAATAGCTTATGGTTAAGAAAAAATATAAGATACTTAAATAAGTCGATTCCCTAAATTTTTTTTCTATTAGAACAACTTAAATAGATAAGATTATCTAATTACACTCAGATACTTTTTTTTATGCTTTATCTCATAAGTAATTCTTATAAAGATATATTGTCTGACTAAAAAATATAATATCTTCAACATTAATCATATATCCCATACACAGTGGCGCATAGGATACTGCATAGTTATTTCAATTACAGCGGATCTGGAACATTTGTTACATGAAAGGTAAGATGATCAGTTTTACGCTGTGTGTGCTAGTTCACTACTAATGAAATACAGCAGTTTCTAATAACTTTTAAAATCAATATTTCAAGTCCACCATGGGAGGATTCGGGAGAGTTATGGTTCTATTTCACAAACACGAATTTTCCCCCTGACACCGAATGAAAATAGTATTTACGTAATATACATATAACTAAATTTATATATTTAATGAGTAATTTTACATTATTTTTCTGGATTATTATTTTCTAGTATTACATGTTTTTACAATTTAATTTTCTTGACTACGTATTTCCATTCTAGTTAATTATTATGAATTAGCACGGACAGAGTCCAAAAAACCTTAATAAGTTTAAGAACACGTAAAAGAGTTTAATTTTGAATAAATAAATAATAGCGGTTTATAAACCTGCAATGTCTGCAAACATTTGGGCATACTCAAACATTGTTGAATATACCAACTGGTAAAAGAAGAAGTATAAAAATTGGAAAATTGTTTTCAGGCGTTGCTTAGTAGGTGATTTGGTTCAGCCGGATAAATCTCACCCACGTGATAAAGGTTTCAGCTCCTTTACTTCACAAAAGTTGACAGATGGGAGAGTTGAGGAACTGTGGGTGTTTAAAAATAGGCACAATGGTGAATGTTATACAGTGTGTAAAGTAGCCACTTAAACTAGCCCACGTCAGTTCATAAGCCCTGTAAATGCCCAGAATTCCATATTCCCTTCTTAAAAAATGTTTTTCCTCTCTTTTGCAACAAATTGAGGTTTTTAAATCAAATCAAAATCTTTAATATAATTATACGAATATTTCTCTCTGCCATTTAAAGGCAACTAAATCATTTCAGAATCTGCAAAAGAACAGAATTAAATCACAAGTCTTATTCTCACTTCTAAATAATATTATCAAGACATTTTGGAGTCAGAAAATTTAAAGGCAGACAGGTGTCACGGCTTTAGCAGTAAAAAGCACTAAGTTATGTCTAAATCTTGCCTCTTACGAGTATGTTGACATTTGCTGAATTCAGGGCCGATCAAACCAGTTACGATCTCGGGCCAATCGAAATAACTAAATAGATTAAAGGCCGCAGAAACGAACGCTTAAACTTTTTGAAGAAAAAACAAAAATACAGTCTTGACATTGTTATAAAGTAATTAATTTTATTAGTTCTTCATTTATTTATTTTGTACAATTCTGTCAACATTCACATTAATATCAATTGTTGCCAGGCGCCGTGGATGTGTAAGTGGCTTATCTGACAGTGAAGACCTATGTTTATATTTTATAAAACTCAAAGTTGAATACATTCTTTCAAAAAGGTAAGTGCTGCCCATCATCGACCCCATTTTTAAGCCAAGATTCGTTTGTACGGAGAAACGCTTTTCAAGGAGCATAAAAATAAATTCTAGATTCAGTTCTGCCCTTGTAAAATAAAACAGACTGTAGATCACATAATTAAAATTGGTAATCGGTGTTTGTGATTTTTTTCTTTTCTTTATCAAACACTTTATACAAATAAACAGTATAAATACATATAAGGGCGGGCAAATTGCCTTAAGGCAATTTCTTTCTACCTACTCAAACCGTTTAGTACGTGGGCATATTGAGTCTTATGATTTTATACAAAATTCAAAACAAAGATTAACTAAAAAAAAATTTTAAAAATATTTAAAAAAAAAAACACTTTACTTAGAAGAGAGGAGAGGAGATGGAAAAAAAGGAAGGATAAAGAAATAACTTTAATTTAGATTGTGACATTTTAATCTTGACTGAAATGTAAATAATTGAGGGTTTTACAAGGATCATCTCGTTACTAAAACGAAGAGATAGTCCTTGTTGTGATGGAGGTTAGAAGAGCTCTCTCAGATAAACAGGCGAAGTGGGATTATTTAAAATAATGTAAAGAAGTGATAGAATGTGAATGTTTTTTCTGTGCCTGATACTGAGCCAGTGTAGTTGCGTGCGATATTCGGTAATGTGGTCGAATTTGCGAAGATCAAAGATAAAACGTATACAAACATTCTGCAATCGTTCCAATTTATCAAGTAATTCAGAGTTAACATCTGGATAACATACATCTGCATAGTCAAGGAGTGGAAGAAGTAAGCTCTGGACTAATGTTTGCTTAACAAGAATTGACAGGAAATTGTGCAATCTTTTAAGCGAGTGCAAACTGCTATAAAGTTTACGACTTACTTCGTTAACCTGATCGTGCCACCTGAAATGCTAATGAATGATAATAATGCTTTCAATTGCAATCGTCAAAAAAGAAATATTGCTCTCTTATTCCATAAAATCTGTGAAACGCTGCTTAAATTCAACAATTACCTCGTTTATGTCATTTAGGTCGTCAAAAAGTTCTATGCTTCAAAATTCTATCGCTATGTAATGTTCTTTACAACTCGTAAATTTTCGTATTTGCGGTTGATCAAAAACACGTCGCGGGCTGCATAAATATAAGCCGCGGGCCGTGCTTTAGACAGCTCTGGCTTAATCTTTTGATTTTAATTTATTTAACAAGAAATGTGACAAAAGCAATGTAAACCGTGGTACATAATCCGATTTAGTGAATATTTAGTTCAAATTTTACATGATAAATAGTTCATTTTCTAACAAAGTATTTTATTTGAGTAAAATTACGCAAATAAATTTTATATGCCTACTGGTTTCGGAACACGACTTATCCTTTGTTAAGTAAAAACAAACTAACTACCAACAAAGGGAACAATTGAAGAAATATGGATGTTCAAACAAAGGCAAAATGGTGAATGTTACACAGTGTGTAAAGTGGCCACTTAAACCAGCCAATGACAGGTCATAAGCCCTGTAAATGCCTTGACATCCATATTCCCTTATTTAAGGTATTCTCCATCCCTGTTGTAATTTGTTAATCTTAATGACTCCCGAGGGGGTAAATTCCAGTCTTTTGTCTACGAACATTTGGACAAACTCAAATATTGTAATGAAACCAACTGGTCCAAGAAGTGTAAAAATTGAAAATTTGTTTTCAGGCGTTGCCTAGTATGTGAAATAATTCAGTCAGATGAATCTCTTCGCTACAATAAAGGTTTCAGCTCTTTAACTTCACTAAAATCAACAAATGGAAAAATTGAAGAAATATGGATGTTCAAACAAAGGCAGAATGGTGAATGTTATACAGTGTGTAAAGTGGCCACTTGAACCAGCCAATGACAGGTCATAAGCCCTGTAAATGCCTTGACATCCATATTCCCTTATTTAAGGTATTCTCCATCCCTGTTGTAATTTGTTAATCTTAATGACTCCCGAGGGGGTGAAATCCAGTCTTTTGTCTACGAACATTTGGACAAACTCAATTATTGTAATGAAACCAACTGGTCCAAGAAGTGTACAAATTGAAAATTGGTTTTCAGGCGTTGTCTAGTATGTGAAATAATTCAGTCAGATGAATCTCTTCACAACATTAAAGGTTTTAGCTCTTTAACTTCACTAAAATCAACAAATGGAACAATTGAAGAAATATGGATGTTCAAACATAGGAAAAATGGTGAATGTTACACAGTGTGTAAAGTGACCACTTAAACCAGCCAATGACAGGTCATAAGCCCCGTAAATGCCTTAACATCCATATTCCTTTAATTAAGGTATTCTCCATCCCTGTTGTAATTTGTTAAACTCACAAACATTTCGAATCTTATCAAAAAAACAAGTGGATATCTAAAACACATCTTCTCCACACCTGTTCAGTTTTTAGGCGTGGAAGATGATCTTTCGACTTTATTTGCTGGAGCCAAGGGACGCGGAATTGACGCGGGAAGAAGCGATAGTGCTGGCTGGCGATAGAGTCTCCTGGAGACGTCTGGTGATTCCCACATGCTCTTTTGAGGATGTGGATTTTTTTTAAAGTTAAGGATGTGATTAATTTTGTTTTTATTATTATTACATACTACGAATACCAATAAAAATATATGAAATTGATTTAGAAAAATTAGGTGTACTTTTAAAATCAATATGGATATTGTGGGAAAAGGTTTTAATGCATAACTTTAAAAAAGGAATTGTAAAAAATATGCTCTTAGATAAAGCAATATGTTTTACATTCATAATTTTTCAAGATTTGTGATGATGTTCTTCAAAAATTTAAACGGTTACGTACAAAGTTAAAAATCAAAATGAATGTTTACGTATTAGCGGCGTGGCCAACTCAACGACCATTTTCGCAGGAATTATTTTTTTTTTTCATACTACATAAGTAGAAAAAAAAGTATACTACTTATTAAAGTAGTACACTTTTTTTTTTACCCGACAGTATTTCATATATCCCCTTTACTTTAAAATTGAAAAAAATATATTTCCCTATTATGGGAAGATTGGCAGCTTGTTGAATTTCATTTTTTTATGGTTAATTTTAGGTCTTTGTTTCAAATGTCTAAGATAATCCATTGTTATTATAATCAACTGGGTGATAAACGATTGCAGAAAAGTTATTATAACTCAAAATTCTCACGTGTTCTATAGTTTAAATAATGGAATTTGTACTTGTTTTACCAGTGTAGAAACTGGGACATGAGTTATAGGAATAAATTCCAAATCACAACGTAGTTTTGTTATTTAACGTAGAAAATCACAAAGTTATTGCTTTAACTATTATTTTTAATGGTTTTCTTTCATGGCAATAATGTTTAAGAACATTTGAAGCCAATTAAAAATTAGTTCGTCATAAAAAAAAAATCAAATAAAAAAAATATATTTCTTATTAAAATAACTGTGTTCGTGATAATTTATTTATTTACAATTCTGATTTAACCGTTTGAGGTTGATTGATCGTATAAACGAAAAGTTGAATAGGTTTCATTTCTAAGATTGTAAGGCCCTCGTTTAGAATAGAAGTCGCATCGAATTTTCTTTTTTGAAACAGGACTTTTTTAATGGAATTATAATTTATTTTTTTTAATTATAAAGTAACGATTACGATACAAATAACATTGTACACAAATTTATAGATTTAGGATGGAATATTTAAGTTTACTATATCGATAAACATAGGTAGGGAAGTTAAGATAGTTGTCTTCAATTGTCTAAAATAAAATTGGTTTATTTAACGAAAATATGAATATTTTGAAAAAAATATAAACATACACTCATTTTTGTGCAGAAAATTTGATTTTGTTTTGTACACAATTGAAGAAACTCTGTTTTTTCTTCCTCTTGTGATCGGATAACTATTATTCAAATCAAACCACTTCACTAAAATTTGAGCTCATCTCAGAGATTACCTCTTAGGGCCGGTTGCATCGACAAAAGTTAAGTTAAAATCAGGGCTAAAGTCAAATAAAAGTTACTTTTATGTCAAAATGCGTTGCATCAAAAAATGTTAACTAAATATTAACAACAATGTTACTTTTATTTGACCGGCCGCCAGGGGAACGTTTAAAGTTAAATGCGATCTGCCATCTGTCAAAAAGCGCCGTGAGTGTTGAAATCTATCGACCGATCTGTGAAAAGTTGCACAAAATGTCAATTTTATCTGATTTTTCGTCTTCTGATGACAAATTTATCATCGAGTATATTCTAAACCGAAAAAAAAAACTGTTCAAACCACGAACGGACCATTTTTTGTGGGAAGAGTCCGACTTTATCGCAAGATTTCGAATGTCAAAAAACATAGTTCGTCAACTTGTTACGCTAATTACCGATGATATTGTGACCACTACTAATAAGTACCTAATAATAATTAGTTTTATTCTATTTCCGCCTGTTAGGTTTTATAATACATACGTTTTACAATATGTAACATGCTATTTTTCTTATTACAGAAACTATTGTTTAAAAACATATTATTTTTAAATTTATTTACAGTTTAATAATAAAAAGAAAAAAAAAGAAAAAAAAAGAAAAAAAAAGAAAGAAAATGAAAGTGCTTTAAAAGAAAAGTTAAAAGTTTACTTCATGGTTTATAAATATAAATACTAAACAATAATCAATTTAAAAAAATATATATACACACAAGAGTAAAGAGTTAAAACAAAAGTGAAGAACTAATAATTATTTGAATTTTTAATTGTTAATTATTTTTCAAAACATAGGACTTGATCATCAGCGGCGTGGTGTAAAATAAATCTAAATCATCTCTGTATTGAAATGCTCTATTTCTATTTTGTTTGTGCCTAAAGACGCGTCGCGGGGCATGTGTATTGCTACATGTAAATAAACAATATTTTTTTGGGTGAAACTTGAACCTTTACAGTGGCAACATTCTTAACTTTAACTTAACTAAAATAACGTTGAAGCAACGGAATTTTTCAGTTACCAGATTTTGAGCTTTAACGTAGTTTAAATATTTAACTTTAAACTAAATTCATACCAACTTTAATGCAACCGGCCCTTAAATGATTATTTAGAGAATCCCTTAAGCTTTCGAATTCCAAATTTTTGCTTTGGTTTAAGTTCAGTTTTTTCGGTTTTCCCTTAAAATTTTCAATTCAAAAATCTACCGCCGGTTGTATTGCTGTAATCTGTAGGTAACTTCGTGGTCAATAATTATAGAATGGTATTTCGGTCATAGAAATATTTGTTGAATTTGGACATGGCATGTCTTTCTCGATCTTCCTCGATTCCTACACCCATCAACATTTACATCGTTAATCTTTTAAGCCCGTTGTTACGCTGTCCATTCGCTCTACATGTTCAAACTAACGCGCAAAAAGCCCTACATAATTCACAGATCTCGACATTTGTGCATCTATCAAAAATAGTTGTAACACGCATTCGCCTGAGAGATCGCATTTCGACAGCATTCAGTCTACTTTCATCCTTGCTTTCACAATTCCATATTTCGCTCCCATACATAAGTGACGGCCCAAGGACCTCATTGCGAAGTGCTTAATTTGCCTCTAACCAATAATGAAAAAAATATACTACTTATAACTTTATTAATTAATTATAAGGTCACATAAGTGATTTTGTTATTTTCTCTGCCATTTTAAGTGAACGTAGTTTAACTGCTCTCCGTAATTTTACTCAATATAAAATATTTAACGTCAAAGCTCTTTACTTAGCTAAAGTGTAATAATAAATGCACTTTATGGGTCATTAAAGTGTAATGTGATATGTTATTGCAACCAATCTTGCCTTGATGCAAGTGGCTTAGTAGCTACGTGTTATTTATTAATTTAGTACGCTATTTCCATTATAATCTACCATTTATTTCCTCTTTTTTACTTTAAATTTACAGAGAAATTCTATTTTAAAGATATAGATAAAAAAAAGCAGTTAAGAGAGCACTTTAGAGACTCTTAACTGCTTTTTGCTGATACATGAAAGTCTTGGGATACAACGCTTATGACTTGTCATTGGCTGGTTTCAGTGGTCACATTACACATTTTATAACATTCGCCATTCTGCCTATGTTTGAACATTCATATTTCTTCAATTGTTCCAATCGTTAAATTTTATGAAATTAACCCTTCTAATCATTTTATGACTGTTACGATTTCAGTGATTACAAAAGTCTAAATAATCATCAAAGTCCATTTTAAATCAATGTTCAATCAACGAATTTGCATAATTTTAGAATAATTTAGTAATACATTCAAATTTCCTCTCAAACATAACCATAATACACGCTTCACTATAATGATGGTTTGGTAGTACCAAAAGTATGTAATACGTATGGTAATAGAACTCTCAAATGTTTGATTATGTCCAAATGCTTGCAGACTGGCTGGATTTCATCCGAAGAGTTGAGGAAATGTGGATGTTCAAACATAGGCAGAATGGTGAATGTTACACAGTGTGTAAAGTGGCCCCTTAAACCAGCCAATGACAGGTCATAAGCCCTGTAAATGCCTAGACTTCCATATTCCCTTCTCAAAAATGTTTTCTCTCTCTGTTGAAATAAATTTAATTATGAACTCTCAAATATTTAGCATTTAGCATTTTTAATTTATTTCCGAAAGAACTTAAATTTAACTCATATTGTAACAGGAGCAAAATAAGAGAGTGGCTACTCGATCAAAAGTTTATATATGGATAGTAGCTTATGAGTAGATATTTTAATTTTTCATATATTTTCTTGTATTTAAAAAATAAATTTATACATCGTGGTTATAGAAGTAAAAGTGAATATTTGCAAAAATGACGAAATTGAGATAATTGACTTTTTGACATCGTATTAATGCTTGAATGCCAAGTCAATCCGATACTCCAAAAAAAAATCAGTTTTTAAAATATGTGACCATTTGATAGAAGCTCACAGATTTTTGACAAGTAAAACTGACCAACACACATCGCCACTTTTATAAGTAAATTTAAGATACAAAGAATTGACCAAGTAACATTTTACATGTTAGTAGATGTCACCAGTGAAGAGTTAGTTAGAGGTAGTAGTTGGTATTTAGTAAGTTTAGGTATGATTTGTATTTGACAGATTTGTTTTTTTTAAATAAAAAGTTCATTAATAAAATTTATTCTTTAGATTATTACGTAACACTACTTAATTATTTGTTTTTTTTCATTTATTTTGTATTCTTGTGTTAATTTAACATTTATAAATATTAAACATCCAAAAAACATCATTTACAGTTATAAAATAAAATAAACTAAAACACTACCTCCCTCAATGAACGAAACAAAAATGTTTGTCTGCAAAATTTCATGACAAATTTTACAGGCAAAATAGACAAAGTTTTTAAATATTTTTTTTTATTTAAAGTGATAATGTTTTTGAAATGCGTTTGTACTTTACGTTAGTGTTGAAAGTACCGTACACATAATGTACAAGTATCAACCCCCTGCATGAAAAATCTGATCTTTGAGAAGCAATTGAACTCTAGAAAAACACCAAAATGGCTCCGCTAAACAGAATTGATTTTGTCACTTGGTCAATTTCTCTTGTATGCCCACGATATTATTATTTGTATATACATGTATATTCTGATCTTTCCGGCTGTTAATTTATATCTGTTATTCATTGTTTTTATAAATGTAGATAATATTATTACAAGTTAGTATAAATATAATCTCCACCTAAGCCACAGAAAGTGGCTTTGTAGGATTTTAGTTTTAGTAAAAATATATGAAATATTGAAAACTGTAAAAATGTATAATTATATTATTTAAAAACAAAAATTGTTACTTGCAAGTTACCTGCAGGTACACACCATTAAATGCAATTAAAGTACATTTTCTCATAAACAGATAATTACATGATGATTTTAGAGTTTTGACAGTTCATTTAAAGTTCACTCGCCGTGAAGATAACAGGGACGTGTATTTGAAATATTTAAAAAATTGAGAAAAATATTTATAAAATAAATAAAATACTTTGTTAAAACAAGCATGTCAATGTTCTTTCAAAATATTTCATACGAGTACTTCTATGTCACTTGAGAATACTTCATCATCATCATCATTCCCTTTCTGCACCTTACAGTGCATAGGGCAGTGCATTCTTACACCAATCGCAGTGTTTCTTGATCATTTTTTGTTACATGAAGGTAAGATGATAAGTATAACGCTTTAGGTACCAGTCCAGGTACTATGAAATATTCTAGTGTGAAAACACCCTTTAAAATAAACATTTCATATCAACCATGTCGGGAATCGAACCCGAGACCTCTTGCGTGGTAAGCTAACGCGCTAAATATTACACCACGAGGCCGACATTATTTGAAAATACTTAGAGGCATTTTAACACAAAGTGACATAAATATCAAACGCAAATATTGTACCATTACTAACGTTAATATGAAAATTCTACTTGTTACATTATTTGCAAAAAGTTATCGAAATACCCGGTTTTTGTATATTTTGAAGCAGAACGGGGTTAAATGGAGTCGACTGGTAGTGGTTAAATGCTCCACATCATCATTCCATGTCCTCATCATCATCCTGAGCCAGGTTGACGTCTCGTAGTTATGACTTGAGCGGCCAACAGTCAGCCTCCACTTGATAACAGCTTGCACCGGAGTTTGATTTGCACCAAGTTTTCTCCACACAGGGAGTAAAAATGAAAAGAAAAATAATTTAATCTTACCCCATTACATCTTGTAACGCATTATCCATAAACCGCGCGATTGGTATAATAATGCAGTGTCTTTTGGATTATTAGGTTCTGATTAGAAAATATTTCGGTATAAGATCCGTTAAAATATCCCGGTTTGATTTGATTTTATTACAGTTCTTTAGAATGAGGAATTTCAGTGGTTTTTTCACATTTTTATCAAGCTAAGTGAAATATCTTTATGTATTGGATTATCAGTGCTGTGATTTTTTAAAGTTTTGTAATTTTGAAATTACTCCGCCAGTGACGTCATTAGTTCTAGTCGTTGAGTTCTGCTTATCAGTGAGTATGTTTATTTATTTCTTAGATGGTATATTTTGAGACTAACTGAAATTTACAAGCATAACTATTTGATTAATAAATAGTTCTAAATTCATTGCAACAGAGAGGAAAAACATTATCGAGAAGGGACTACGGAAGTCTAAGCATTTACAGGAATCATGGCCTTGCTGTTTCGACGAAAAGGAAATTATGCTTACATGGGAGAAGTATATACTTGAAGTATTTAAAGATAATAGATCTAACAACCCAACTTATAATGATAATGACTTGTATGGACCACCAATATTAAAATCGGAACTTCTTCATGCAATAAGGACTTCAGAAAATAGAAAGGCTTGCGAACCAAATAATATTCTAGTTGAGGTATTGAAACTCATCAGTGACGATAATATTGACTACTTGCTGAGGTTATTTAATGCTATTTATGACACAGGGGTTATCTCTCAAGACTGGTTGAGATCTACTTTTGTGACGTTGCTCTAAAAGCAGCACCCAAAAAATGCAGTGATCACAGACTAATAAGTCTGATGAGTCATATACTGAAATTGTTCCTTAAAATTATACATGCGAGGATTCGGAATAAATGCGAACAGGATCTGGATGATACGCAGTTTGGCTTTAGAAATACCTTCGGTACAAGAGAGACTTTATTATCTATCAATGTTTTGCTGCAGAAGTGCCGTGATCAGAGAAAAGAGATTTTTGCATGTTTCATAGATTATGAGAAAGCTTTTGACAGGGTAAAACATTCTAATTTGATGGAAATGTTAAGGGAGTGTAATAAAGTCACCAAAGATCAAATGTTTATTCAAAACCTATACTGGTACCAAACAGCTGAAATCAGACGCGGAAACGAAATATCAGATGCAATACCCATTCAGCGGGGAATGCGACAAGGTTATATCCTGTCCTCTTTGTTTTTCCACTTGTATTCTGACTATGTTTTTTAAGAAAGCGTTGAACAACAATGAAAGAGGCCTGAAGATCAATGGAATTGAAATCAACAACATCAGGTACACCGACGACACTGTTTTGCTGGCGGATACCATTACCGATCTTCAGGAGCTGTTAAATAGTGTCGCCAAATGCATCCCACTTGGCGAGCAACTAGGTTTAACAATTAATGTTGGCAAAACAAAATGGATAACATTTGGCCGATTTGATTACTCCGTATTTTCTCTCCAGTTAAAGGGTAGTGACATTGAAAAGGTGGACAAATTTAAATACCTCGACAGCATTTTAACAAAGACCCTTGACCCAGATGTAAAAATCAAGTGCAGAATTAAAACAGCAAGAGCTGCTTTTAATAAAATGAAATCCCTCTTCTGCTATGCTAATCTCAACTTTAAAATAAGACAAAGATTGGTAAAATGTTATGTGTGGTCTGTATTGTTGTATGGCTGAGGGACTTGGACTCTGAAAGTGAACACTATGAATAGGCTGGAGGCTTTTGAGATGTGGTTGCATCGCAAAATGCTTAAGATATCTTGGACAGACCTGATAACAAACTCAGAAGTCTTAAATCGAGCCAGAACGAACAGAGAACTCTTAACCACCATAAAAGTTCGTAAAATTTCATATCTGGGGCATATAATGCGTGGAAAAAAGTACCACTTGCTTAATTTAATTTTGAATGGCAAGATTGAGGGTCACAAAGGAGCTGGAAGAAGACAGATTTCCTGGCTGCGAAATATACGAGACTGGACTGGCTTCAGGACTGTGGAGCAGATTTTTCGGGCAGCACAGGACAGAGAGACTTTTGCCAGAGTGATTACTAACGTAGGGAATACGTGACAGGGCACTAAGAGAAGAAAAAGTAGTGTTCACCTGTTAACAATGTGTTATTTTGTTTCTGAAAATGTCGTATTTATGATATGGTTATTATTGTTGGCAGGTTTTTTCATTACAATATTTATTAAAACAAATCATTAAGTGCGCACTATTTGCCTGCTTTACCTAGTTATTTGGAACATATACATAACACGACATTTATCAGTATGTTTGGATTATAATATACAGACTTCCAGAAATAAACTGAGTATTATATTGAGAATCGATGATACATTCGTGATACAATAGAAAAAAAAACATTAGATAATAATCTACCATGACTGCCATTAGTTAAGTTACTGCTAGTAGATGTTCAATTTATAATAAAGTAAGACTTTGTTACATGAGATGTCTGTGCTTTGTTTACTTCGGAGAAAATTGAAAGGGGAAAGATAAGTTAATTTACCGAGCCAACGTAGATTTTCTAGGACTCCAAAAGACGTATCACGTAATACGTAACAATCCTTAGGAGATTTCAAGGGAACTCACGAAGAATGGGAAGTACTAAGTTATGTAAACATTCGATTGACAGTAATTTTGCTAACAAGGTGACGATATTTAATTTGAAATGTTAGGCAAACGTCTGTATAGACGCTTTGAGCAATATTTAAAATAAATATATATATGTATTATATATAACTTTTTGTGCTGTTACATGTTCACTTAATTGCCATACTTACTAGTTCCTTGCTCAATGTATAAGTATTGTGTTTTTTTTATTATTAACTTTTTGAAATCATTATTATGTTGTTGAAATTCCATTCGTCAATGCGCTTTGAAGCTGCAAGACTTTTTGTGATGTTAGCTATCATATTTTTTTATCATATTATGTAAATGTTATCAACTATCAAATATCTAAATTTAGTAAATGGGGTCTAGAATTTCAACCGTCCATGCGCTCAGTAGCTGCAAGACTTGTTCTTATCTAACTTCTAGTTTCATAAATTTGCTTTTTATTTCATTTTTAAAATATTACTTATATTCTAAACTTCATTGTCAAATAAAAATTTTAAAAATAAAAATGTAAATAGGGGCTAGATTTTTTTTTGTCCATGCGCTCTGTAGCTGCAAGACGTGCTGTTATCTAGCTCATATATATCATAATTGTAATATATCATAATTGGAGACGAGGAACTAGAATCCCAAAAGTCCATGAGCTCTGTAGCTGCAAGACGGGCTGGGATATTTTTTTACATTTTTTTTATTATTGATAAAACATATAATACAAACATTACATATTATACTCCCAGGAGTTATTAGAAACTAATTTGGGACCGTACATTTTTTTACAATACATAATATCATACAATTTAATACATCCGAAATAAAAAGAAAATATTATTGTTTAAGAAACATAAAACACCATCTTATATAAAGTACATTAATAATTATCACTATCAAAAAGATTTAAGAAATATTTTTTAATTGCGACACTAATGGATTTTTTATTCAGTTTTTCGTGTCTTAGCTCATCAGGCAGTTTATTATATTCGGAATGACCAATATTTTCCAAGGACCTACTGACAAACTTTGTTGAGCGAAACTTAGACACATGAAGATTTCTTGAATAACGCGTATTGTAATTATGAATATTATGACCAAATGTGTATTTTAAATTTGAGTGAGCAAAAAAGTTGATGATATTTAAAATAGTATTTATTTATTGTACAGCGCCCTTGAGGTAATTTTTACAAAAATGGCGCTATATAAATTATCTTAACATTATAAACATTATATTTGTATATATATATATATATATATATATACATCAGGAGCGTGCGGTAAGATTTTCGGTTAGGGAAGCAATATGTACATACCAGTGGCGAGCCGTGATTTATTTTATAGGTAATCTATTAAACATGTTCATTAATTTGTACTACATATAAGTACTTACATAACATGTAAGTAATGTAATTATAAATGACTGTTTTTTTATAATTCTGTGAAAATCAAATTAAACAACAATGATTATTAACCACGCGATAAACGTAGTTTTATTCTACACTATTTTAATACAATACTTGCATAAAAGTTTATTAACAAATACCACAATGACATTCCGCAGATATTTCCATTATGATCTGTCATTGACAGTACTGTCAAGACTTGAGCACTGGCCGATTTCTTTTAAATAAATAATGCCTTAAACGGCCACTGGGAACGCCACCTGTCTTATGTGATACATAATATGTCAACGGTATCCCATCAAAGAAAAATAGTCATTCGGAAAAAATGTTCGAAATACTAGTTTCCAAATAGAGAATCTTCTAAAAATATTTGTAATCTGCAAGTTTGTTTTAGTACTAAAAAAGCCGACTTGGGTCAAAGACGAAAAATACAGTGTACTTTTTTGTATGGAAGAATAAGCTGAGGTAATCGGCTAGTTTCATCGTTCAGTAAGAATGGGCTGGGCGCTGGCGCTGGGCGCGCTTCATAGATATTTTTTTGTAGAAAGATATAAACGGTGATTTATAATAAATGACAATTACTTTATTTTTTTCCCATAAACAAGGTTACTATAATTTATTATTATTTAAAGTCAAATATAATGGTAAGCTGTGCATAATCGCTTACTTTGACGATTCGCCCCTGGTACATACATATCCAAAAAGTACATAAGGTTAGTATACCATGCATTACAACTTGTTAAAAATGAACCCCAAAATTAAAATGTGTAGGGTAAATCATAAAAACGGAAATACTTATTTTACTTATAAAATATATATTTTCGTTTATCTTTTATTTTGTTTATTCCCAAAAAACATATTTATTAGCATTATCAATTTATTAAGTCACAAGGTCCATGGGACTTATGTTGAGATATTTAACTGGCTATCGCAACTGCTCATTAGGTATAATAGTTCTATATAATTTCCCCTGTTTGAAGAATTTGATCATTCACGATGTCTTCTAAAGGGCAATTTTTGTTTTGAAAGAAAATATACATCATCTATGAGTTTGGATATGATATATCTATTAACTGCAACTGTTTTGTTGTAAATATCGATATTTATTTTATGTTGTTCTCTTAAACAAGTTTCTATTCTGTTTTTCTTTATTGAAACGCTTGAGTTTAAAACATGAATCGATATGATGTTAGGAACACTCGTGTTTTTTTGCAGATTTAATGAGATTGTTGAAATCACAGAATCCTTGTTTATTCCACGTATTCAAATTGTTAGTGCAAAATAAAACACACGGCCAACAATATAATTTTGACACTTGTCCACAACCACAAATCCTCCAAGTTTTCGTTTATACGGAATTCGAAAAATGTCGGTCACACAATTTTGTTTTTGTTATTATTTTTAAATTTGGCGTAAATTTAACATTTTGAATCACAAGTTTTTTTTCGGCAAACGTTCGCGATGCAAAACTCTTAACTATCAAATATTCCAAAACACAATTACACATATTATTTAGATTTGGATATATATTTTCCACGTCTGCCATATTTAATTAAAATAGATTTTAACTAATAGCGTAATCAGATTCTGTAAATATATAAACAAACTGACAGACCTAATTATTATCGGTCAACTAAAATATTATGTTATTTTATTCGAACAATTGTAAGAAAAAAATCAATTCAAGCGATTTTGTGCTCTTATAATACCGCAGTAGAGATATATTTAGCGACAATAGACAACATTCGGTTGGGTCAAGCGATTCTAGTCCTTAATTTGTTAAAACACAGTTCAGCATTGCGAGATAATGAATTTGGAACGGTTTTTTGAAATTGCTTCCAGAATCATTGAAAATTTGGACTACGCATGCGTGGACTTATAATTTTAATACCTCTTTGGAACTGTATGAATTCGCTGCTTTTTCAAGAATAGCGCGATGCTCTGAGATTTTTTAGATCCCAAGCGCAGTTAGCTTTTGTCCGAAGCAGGGAATGGTTGTGCGCGGGGGGTGTATTCGTCACATTTACAAATTAGATTGATTGTTTGTCGACTCCGTTACAGATTTAGTTGCATTAATCGACAAATTAACATTGTTAATATTTGTTCATTATAATAACCAATATTATCTTTACTTTTTTTATTATCATTATGAAGATATGATTAATATTCTAGCGGTAAAATTTAGGGAACCAACAGTTCCATCCGTTCTATGGACGGACCGCGCATGATACACATGTATACATTTATTTAAAAAAATAAATATTCGCGTTTTTATTATTTTACCTAAATATTCCATTTTTAGAGTCATTTTTCATGAGTTGTAAATAACTCACCATTGGCACTGAAAAGAAATGAACAATTTCGGAATATAAATACTGCTGGCATTACATGTTGGAACATTATGTCGTAGAACAAAGGAAATCTGGCGATCATATTGTAATTGAATAATAATAAATTGACACATGACAGGTACAGAATATAAAGGATGGATATAAATTTCAATGTGTTTTAAACCAATAATAGCATCTGACGGCAGTTTGCGTGATTTACATTTCTGTTCAGTAAAATTTGACGTAAAAGCTCTACTTATCAAAATAATTGAGAAATAAAAAAAATGCACAATGGTTAAGAACAAAAAAGCGATAATTTAATTTTAATGAAAACCATTCTTATAAGACCCTTTTTGCACCTAATGGTGCATAGAGCACTGCTTCGGTACATCAATCGCAGCATATCATGGTGTTACATGAAGGTAAAATGTCTTACGGTTCAGGTACCAGTCGTGAAACTATGAAATATTTTAGTGTAAAAATACCGTTTTTTTTTTTTTTTTAAATATTTTTAATTTATTAAAAAACAAATTAAAATACAATATTACAACTAAATACAATTACATACATTTACATTAACGTTTCCCATCACGTAAAAGAAATAAACAATTCTTGTGTACATAATGGGGAGTGACGTCTTACAATAGATTATTTTATTTTAATCAATAATATTTTTTTAAAAAACATATTTAAATTACAAAAAAGATATTTACGATGTTTTCAATCAGTGTTACATAAAGAAGAATTAAAGATGTTTTTTTTTACTTCATTCTCAAATATATTGTATTACTGACAGTACTTTTTATTATCTTTGTTCATTTCATTAAAAAAAATATAGTAAGTATAATGATGTTGTGCAGTAGTTGTTTTTAATTTAGGAATTAAGATATAACCACCTGTTCTAGGTCGCGTACTTACGTTTTGTGACCTAGAAATACTACTATTTATTTTATCTTTATGTATTTGAAGCAAACAATTCTTTTTATATCGCAATTTTATATGTAAAACCTTAAATTGTTTAAATAATTGAACAGTGGGAAAAGTAGACGGTTTTTTCAAAATAACTTTTAAAATTCATTTTTGTATTTTTTCAACTGGTAAAATATTGGTTTTAAAAACATCACCCCATCCGATTATTCCGTACTGTAATATGGATTGGGCGAATGCAAAGTAAATTGATTTTAATTTTTCGATGGTTAATATATTCCTTAATCTAATAAATACGTATAAAAGTTTTCTCATTCTATTTACAATATTATTTATTTGCTCCTTCCATTTCATATTTTTATCAATTATAATGCCTAAATATTTAATTTTTTTTTTTCAGTAATTTTAAGGCAATTATCATTATAAAATTGATATCCTTCATTGCATTTTGTTGTGTGTATTTATAGGAGGTATAATTTGTTCTTTCAATGTAAAAGTGATGTAATACGTTTTTTCAGTATTCAGAGACAAAATATTGTCATCAAACCATTCTTTTAATTTATTAATATCTAAATTTGATTTTAAATTTACTTCGTCCCATGAAGATCCCCTTATAATGAGTACGGTATCATCAGCATATGAAATAATATCACCATTCATATTTTGGATATCAAAAATATTATTAACATATATAATAAATAAAATAGGTCCAATTACTGTTCCCTGAGGTATCCCAAAATAAATATTTCATGTCAATCATGTCAGGAAGCAAACCCAAGACCTCTTGCATGGTAGGCAAACGCGCTGACCACTGCACTACAATAGAAACAACGACAATAAAGTGGTATAGGCTTTATAAATGAAGCAGATTCATTTGTAAGTTTTTTTTACAACCATGAGGTTTGAAAACTTAAAAAACGTTATATTTTTATTTTTTATTTTTTGACATTCTTTTATTATATCCTGCACTACTGAAACTAAAAAAGAGGGAACAGAACATCACAGTTCTTCAACTGTATCTTCATATACAGTGGGTAAAAAAAAAGGAAATTACACCTGAAAAAACTTTAAAAATCACATAAACTTAATATATTTGGGGTGGTTTATGTATTTATTTATTCATTGAAGAGTAAAAATTTCTCGTCTTTAGTATAAGTCGACTCGTTTTTCCTTCTTACCCGTCTTCAGACATGGAAGCTTAATTTAAAATATTTCAGGATAGATTTAGCAAAATTCATAAAGAAAAGCTGTCAGAATCCTTACTAAGGTTGACGCGTGAAATTATTTTTTATAAGATTAAATAAGGAAAACAAATGATTAATTGTTTTGAATGCTAGGATTTGTATTTAAATTCTAAATAAAAATATTTCATTCACGTCAAATCATATCACGTTAGTAAAATTAAAATTGTGAACAAGTAAAAAGCTTGTTCACTCTGCTTTATTGCAAATACAAATGTAAATTGAGAAACAACTGATAAATTCAATTAAAAACGATAATCAGAAATTCACATTTTTTAAATGTATTTTTATTTTCTTTTATTTAGGAAACACACAGTATAGTTACATAGTTTTATATTTGACACAGTTAGACTTAACTCTAATGGACCAGTGAAGTTTCTATAGTATAAAGTTATTAAATGTAAGGTTATTAATGAAAGTACAAAAAAGAGAAGGAAAAAATAACATAAATGGAAGTTATTTAAATTTTTTAATTAAAGTAAAAAAAGTTATTTTAAAGTTTGAAGTTAAAAGTTAGTATTTGCAAATGGAAATAATAATAAAAATGAAGTAAATTTGCAAGAGTAATTAAAAGTTTAGAATTAAAATAAAGAATGAAAAACATGCTCAGATGTAAAAATAAAATAAAACAGTAATAACATTTTTAAAAAGGAAAAACATAAATATACACATACATATTTTAAGGGATTCAAAGAAACGATGAGAAGAATCTTTAAATGAAATATAAGATGACAAATTTAAGTCAATTTAAAAAACATCTTCAAAATTAATGACAAATTATAGTAAGAGCAGCAATATATTGATTTTATATAAGTAATTAAAAGTAGTTTAAAAGTATAAAAACATGTCAATGCAGCAGAGAAAAAAGAAAGAATAACAGGTATGGCAAGAACTGGTTGAAGACATTCAAGATGTGGCTTCACAGTATAGTGCTTCGTATACCAGGGCCAGATATGGCCAGATATGGCCAGATATGGCCAGATATGGTAAGCAGAGTAGAGGTCCTGAGGAGAGCTTATTACAAAAGACAGGTGTAAAAATGTGTAAAAGTCCGTATGATCTCATATCTGAGTCACATTCTGTGCAGAGACAAGCATAAGATCCTCCAACTTGTATGGGCAAGCCTGGGATACAACGTAGACCTGGCAGAAGGTAAACACAAGAGTCTGGATCGGAATAAGATGTGTCGATGAGTTGTTCCGGACAGCGCAAGACAGAAAGGCCTAACGTCAAGGATACCTGATATGGCACAAGAAGAAAAAGATGTTTCAGAAATTTGAGTTCTTAAAAAAAAAATACCTCTAAACAAATGCATTTCTATGAAATAACAAAGAGTTTATCATTAATATTATTTATAAAAATAATTAAAATTAATTTAAAAATATAATTATATAAAAATACCTTAATGCTAACAAATTTGAAATTGATTATTAATCGAAAAATAAAATAAAAATGTTTTCCCTCACTGTTGCAACAAATTTAGATCTAAATAACTCCCTAGGGAGGAAATCCAGCCAGTCTGAGAACATTCGAATATACTCAAAACATTGTTGAATTAAGAAACTGGTAAAAAAGAAGTATAAAAATTGGAAAAATTTATGCAGAAAGCAGCCAGCCATATAAAAGTGAAACTGAGATAATAGCACTTTTGTGAAAAGAGTGGGTAATCAAATCTACACAACAGTTGGAATGTTTTTTCCCTGGCAAATGATAAATGATGCATGCATTATTTTTTTTATAATACGAAATAGAATTTAATTGTATATTTGATCAGATTTAATAATTTTAATGACAGCCAGATTTTATAATACTAAATAAAACCTCATACAAACTCTGAATGTATGAGGTGACACTCATTTTTATGACATTTTGACATCACGAAATTTTCAGATACTGATTATTACAGCTTTTTGTAAAATAGTGGCCTGGCTATTTTTTTAACAGAACATAGCATTGACCTTCCTGAATTCAATAACACCAAATTTTTTTTTCAAAATTGGGCACTGGCTGCTTTCTGCATAACTACGTTCGATTGGTATAGCCGGATGAATCTCATCCACATGATAAAGGTTTAAGCTCTTTTACTTCACAAAAGTCAACAGATGGAAGAGTTAAGGAAATATAGACATTTAAACATAGGCAGATTGGTGAATGTACCACAATGTGTAAAATAGCCACTTAAACCAGCCGATGACAGGTCATAAACCATGTAAATGCCCAGACTTCAATATCCCCTTCTCAAAAATGTTTTCCCTCTCTGTTGCAAATTTAGAACTTTTACGAAAAGGGAATATAGAAGTCTAGGCATCCACAGGGCTTATGACCCGTCATTGGCTGGTTGAGGTGTTTATTTTACACACTGTGTACCATTTACACTTCTGCTATATTTAAACCTCTTTATTCCTTCGATTCTTCCATTTAGTAACGTTTGTGAAGTTATAGAGCTGAAACTTTTATTTTTGCGGGGGAGATTCCTATGATTGAATTATTTCACCAACATACCAGGCAGCGCCTGAAAATATTTTTCAATTTGTTTACTTCTTCTTTGACCAGGTGAATTCTTCATCTCTGTTGTAATATGTTGATTTCAACTGCGATCTAGGAGTTTGAATCCAGTCCTTGTCTACGAAAATTTGGGCAAACTAAAAATATTGATGAATCTTAATATTTATACACACACTATCAGAAGTCAAACTAAAGAATGGGTCATGGGGTCTACTACAAACTCTGAATTCGGGCAAAGAAATTTCAGGTTTCTCAGCCCCAAAGTATTAAATATGTTAACAGAACATTACAAAACCATAATAAAATGGTTACTGGATTTAGGTAGAGAAAAATTGGAAAACTTACTAAAAAATATTATAAAATAGTAAATGGTGTATATATTGTATAACTTTATAATACATTAACTAGTAGGTAGTCATGTTATTGTTTATTTTTTCAAAAAAATGTCTGCCTTAAAACAGGTTGTTCCTAGTTAGGCAGACTAAACAAAATCCAGAGAAATCTGTTACTTAAGTATGTATGTAGTAGATAAAGAAATTGTAATTTTTGTTAAAAACCAATATTATTATTATTATTATTATTTGTTACAATCAATATTTGTTTTTTTTCAGAATCCACTTTCAATATGCAGAAGTCCAGTAGCGTGCTCGGGTTTGGGGTGATGATTCTCATCTTTGTGGGAGCAGTGTCCTGCGCTGCCAGGCCTCCGAGTTCTGATTCTGCCTATGGAGATATTTTGCAGGTAAGACGTATTTTGCACACAGTATGCTATTTCTAGTGTAAGGGAAGTAAAAATTTCGCCTCGCACGTAATAAGCGCATGATTGAAAATATCATTGTACAATGTACAAAGTATTTAATTAAATTTCAAATATAAATATTTTGTGATTAAGTTTACGGATCTAAAATAATATTGAAGCGTATAATGTCTTTATGATAAATGTTACATTTTTAACACACACTAAAGTGTGTGTGTTAAAAATTAGAGTACTAAAACTTTTCAACTTTTATTTTATTTTATTTGGGATTTTTACAGGTATCACATAAGAAAATAATTAGAAATATTTTAACAATACTAGAGCCAATTTTTAAAATCCACTATTAATCTAATAAAACATGATATATAAGAAAACAGTTTACGTAATTGTATGTGTGAACGTTTGTATTTATGTGTGTGTATGTGAATGTGTGTATGCGTGAATGAATGAGCGAGAGGGTTTGTGTGTGTGGGTGCGTGAGTATAAAAATCATTTAAAACTTGTAATTATATTGAAAAGGGTACAGGAAAGAGCTTGGTAAGAAGTTTGATTATTTTAAATAAATTAAAAATAGTTTATACTTTCGAAATCTTTTTGTTAAAATTTATGTCAAGAAATGTGATAAATTGTATTTTTTAAAGTTTGGTAAATTTCAAAATCGTATTCTGAAAAAAAGCATTTTATTTTTAAATTTAATTGATACACACTGAATGAATTATGTGTAACGAGTCCCATACAATACGAGTACGGTTGGTAACCACAAAATGCAGTAAATACGATATAATTTCAACAATAAAACAGGATAGGTATGACGATACCCGTACGTTGATTCAAAACAAACAATAACAAACGTTAAAATATTCTCAATAAATAAATATATCATATCAGCCATATCGGGAATCGAACTCGAGACCTCCTGCATGGTAGGCAAACGCCCTGACCATTACACCACGAGGCGGATAAAAATTATTTATAGACATTATTATGATGTTTATTTAAATGACAATAGTCTTTTGTATGCTGACGATGCCGTGCTTCTCGCTAACAACAAAGAGGAACGGCCATTCTTGGTAAAAGTCTACGATGTATGCGAGGGAAGCGATTTGCTGATGAATGTCGATAAATAAAGTATGACTAAATGTCAAATCACTGTGAATAGAGCTATACGAAAACAAGTAGAGAAATTTGTGTATCTGGGAAGTATGTTGGTGAGTGCCGGGAACAGGCTGAACGGTGCACTTAAATCAACATTTGCAAATAAATGTTTGTCGCAAGAGGCAACATTAGCAGTTGACAACGGAGTCCTGGTCCCGACCCTGATGTATGGGAGAGAAGTATGGACTTAGAAAAACAGGAATGAAAGTAGGCTGAATGGTGTCTAAATGCCATCTCTCAGGCGAATGTGTGGTAAAACTATGTACGATAGATGCACAAATGTTGGATCTGTACATTATGAGACTGAAACAAGCATTATCGACAAAATCAAGAGAGGTGCTCTGCGCTGGTTTGGACATGTAGAGCGAATGGACAGCGAAAGAACGGCTAAGAATATTTTCAATGCGAAAGTTGATGGATGCAGAAATAGAGGAAGACCGAGAAAGACTTGGCATGACCAAATCCAACAAATACTTGAAGATGGACATGTCGAAAGTCGGAATAATAGGCGCGCGTGCTTGAGAAGATGTATGGACCTATAGAGGCAGCGAGATCTGTATGTCAAGATATAGTGATATGGCCTTTTATCCTTTCTGCTCTCCCTTACGGGGAAACGGCGCGATGGTTTGCTATCGTTGTTGGTATTATACTAAATATTTTTGAACTTCTCTTCGCCCTATTCTCTCTCCTTATTTACTATATATCTGTTTTTTCTTATTTTTAAAATATACATTCACTTTATGTATTATATTTATTTTCTTACTTTATACAATAATATGTGGACACTCGTTATTGGTCCCGAGTCCTATAATATATATTGTTAAATGTAAATATGTACAACTGTTGGTTTTTCAAATAACATATAAATATGTGTCAAGTAAAATGACGCATATGTAAACACAACTCTCCGTGTTGGGGTGGCGTATTATACTATGATAAAACGATTGTTTCAAATTTGAGATATTAATTGCCTCGTGGCAAAATGACGTCTGCGTTTGCGGTGTCTTGATATATTACCAACAAAGGCATATTTTACCGAATTCAATTAAGAAAGTTAGTTAAAGATAATGAGCACATGTGACCGCTGGGTAAAGTTGTGCTTCTTAATTGCATTATGGTTAAAACAATAATACAAGAGGAATATTAATACCTAAATTGAATACAAAATGTAGATATTATTATATTATGAGTTATGCATTTAAACGGGCACCTCACGTAGTATGCCAAAAGTTCCAAAAATGACAAAACTTATGTTTTGAAATATAAAATGATAAACATAATAAAATTATTGAAATGTTATTATCTGAAAATGAGTTTTTGATTTTTTATACTTTTTTAGTTTATATGTATATAACATATATTTATTGTAATTTGAATAGGCTTTTCATACTTTTCTAGCCTGTATTGGGTACATATATTTTGTTAATTTCAAAAACTTTTTCATTCTTTTTATGTGTAAATTATATTTAATTTTTAAGACTATCTTATATTTCTTTAGCTTGTTTGATATACGTATACGTAATTTTTAATATTTCTTCAATTATTTATTGATTGTATTATGTATAGATAATTTTAAAGTAATTTTCATACCCTTTTAGCGCATGCATTATGTATATTTTGTAATTTTTAGAAACTTGTTGGTACTTTTAATTTTTATTATGTGGTTGTATATAATTTTCAATACTTATTTACATTCTTTTAAGCTGTATTACGAATATATAATTCTTAAAATTTTATGCTTTTTACCATGTATTATGTATAGTGTTTACTTTTTCATACTCATAATAGCTTGAAATACAGAAGATAGGGTTGAAAAAATAATTGTGTTTTTGCGAAAAGCTATTAATTTATAATAATAATAATGATTTATCAACAAAAATAACAAAGTCTTTTTCTACTGCATACAAACTTAAGTAATAGATTTCTCTGGATTTTGTCTAATCTGCCTAACTAGATACAATCTGTTTTAAGGCAGACATTTTAATGCAAAAATAGACTACCTATTATTCAATTTATTATGAAGTTATACCATATCCATACTATTTATTATTTTTAAATGTTTTTATTGAGTTAGTTTTTAGTTTTTCGATTTTTCTCTACCTGAATCCAGTAACCATTTTATTACAAATTAGTTTAATAGAATTCGGGTCATGGTTTTGTAATGTTTGGGTAACATATTAAATATTTCGGGGCCCAGAAACCTGAAATTTTTTTGTCCGAATTCAGAATTTGTGGTAGACCCCATGACCCATCCTTTATTTTGACTTCTGGTAGTGTGGGAGTGTTTCTTTTGGGATTTAGTAAAATAATTAGCTTTCACGAACATAATTATTCTAGATATATATAATTGCCTATATCTAATATATCAAATTCCTTGAACAACTTGCCGCTGGGGTACCTGAACGGCTTTTAAAAAAATATTTTATTAATAGATTTTTGAGCAGATTCAAGAGGTTTTGATATTGATTTACAATGAATCATAATTTTTATTCTTCTTATGTAAAAAATATTATAGTTTATACATATAATATACGTCTGTTTATTAATATTGTTATCTGCTTGTCTCTTAATGAATTTTAATTAAAAACTCCCGGGGAGTATATTATATGAAATTATGTATGAATGATGAAAGAACGGCTAAAAAGATTTATGATGCGAATGTGTCTGGTTGTAGAAGTCGAGGAAGGCCGAGAAAGACATGGCATGATCAAGTATAACAAATTCTTGAAAGTGGTCATGTGAAAAGTCGGAATAATCGACGTGCGTGCATGAGAAGATGTATGAATGTGAAGGAAGCAAAGGAAGTGTGCCAGGACAGAGTAGTGTGGCGTTCTATCCTCTCTGCCTACCCCTATGGGGAAATGGCGTGATGGTTAGTTAGTTAGTTAGTTATGTATGATATATTTTCAATTGAAATTCAAAAATATATTTTCAATACAGTATTAATTGAGTTGTTCAATTAAATAAAGGTTCAAAAGAATTTTCACAAATTTCTAAAGGAAACGTATTTTCTCTATACGTGACTCTCGCGGCAAGAGTTATATTACGATGTGACGAAACTACCCCTAGTTTATGTAAGGGTCATAACTCTTTTCTAGTTTACAGAATGCACTTGCCCTCGGGCTATTTCGTTGTGTATATTTATGTACGATATTGTTTTATCGTCTTAAATTTACGAAGCGAGATAGTATGGAAAATTTAAAATAAAATTCGGTAAGCTGAAAAAAAATATTTTGCCATTAGAGATAGTTTTGTTTGCACCGATATAATTCAATTTGAATTTAAATATTTTTTAATACATTTTGAAATAAATAAGATAGATGGTAGTTATCCAAAAGAGTGACTGCGAATAAAAACGTAAATTAATTATTATTAAAGTTAAAACAAAAATTAATTTTCACACTAAATCAAAGTAAACAAATAAAAAAACAAAAGACAAGGATGTGAATTTTAATTTCTTCAATCCTTTTTTTACTAGCAGGAGACTAGAAAATAGTAGAACGACGAACGAACGCCTAACTTCTGATGAGTGAGACTGCGGTACTACCACTACATAAATATACACCCATTAAATTATTTAAGCATAATGTTATGATAATGTAGAAACCGAATTAATTGATCCTCTTTCCATTAAAAATGCAATAAATGTAACATTATTTCCCGAAATGTAAAGAAGAAAGGAAACGTTGTACTTTTTAAATATTTATATTTAATTTTGCTAAATTTTCCCGGTAAAAATGCAAAGGACAGGTCTTCGTTCTGTTTGTCACTTACTTATGTCAAGACAAGCTAAGAAAAAGAAAGTCATTCAGATTTTCCGTCTTTCTATTTTTTCCGAGATTTCTGACGCCGTATTTACATACGAAAGAAAAAGCGTCTATCTTGTATATTCATTAAAAAACAAAGTTTTTTGACGTATTTTCCGGAGAACTGATTTAAAACTTTTGTAGGCCTGATATGAATTGACGTGTTGGCCAATTACCTTGGCAAAGTTTTGTAACATGGAAAATAACCTTTTAATATATTCCAAATATAAATGTCTCATCTCACTGAATTTTTAAAAAGTAATATTTTCGAACATAAATTAGAAAAAAAGATGCTCTGACGTTGAAACATGATACATTCTTTATATTTTTAAATTCTCCTTTGCAACAAATGCTTACATCCCCCCCTCAAATTATTCTGGTCCCTGTGTCCCTCTTCAATTGGTTTTATAATGTGTAGTCCATATCCTTAATAAAACGGATTTTCTAACAATTCGGGATAAGGTCACAGGCATGGGTCATTCCTGGTTGTGTCAATATAAACTGTGTATCTGTAAGGAACTAGTGTATGTATAATGAATTTAATAAATAAATAAAATGTGTTCGAGATATTTTCGACGGAGTCATCTTCTATGGTTCGTGTCCTTTTTAAAATAATATGCAGGAAAATTTTATGTCGCAAATGTGATCGTTTTTCATGTCCCGATCTTCACAAATTCCGTCCACTTTTTCTAAACTTTTTATAATGTAGTTCTCCATGTAATTTTTCAAATGTGTACATAAGTAAAATTATATAAATTTCCCCACTGAACAAAAGTAATAAATACTTGGTATGCGTATAAATATCGTCATGATGGTAGAAAAACAACCAATATCCGGAAAATGCGATATTGACTTTATAATACATTTTTGTTATTTACGTCTTAAGTTAGCTTATTTTACAATTAGTATATATAAACTAATATTTAAACTTACTTGAAATAAGAAACATATTTACACCATCTTTACATTAAGGCACCTTCTTTTCATACATTTTCAAACCTTTATGCATAATGCATTTTTGGGATTCTGTTTTTTTTTTTTAATAAAATCTTTATTTTTTCCTTGTTAATTCAAATTACAAAATTAAAAATCTAATTTTGAAAAAGCAAGTAAAGGAAACCGAAATCGAAAATGTCAGTTTCGCTGTATGTTAAGGGCGAAAACTGAAGGTTTCGTACGTCAATCTTTTATCGGATACACATTCCGAAGGGATGAAAGATGGAATTCTCGAGGGATGATGGTTGATTTCCAAATATGGCTTCCCAAAACCGCTAGTAATCCAAAAACATCAATGAAATATCAATTTGATTTGTGACTTTGATGGAATCAAAATAGAAAAACACAGCGAGCAAAATATTATCAGAAAATGTTGATTTTATCTAATAGATAGATCGCTAAACACACACAGTGAATATTCATAGCTAAAAATATAATCCCAGGATTATGTTTATCTTTTGAAATGATCGTAAATATTATCTCGCGATAATGTCAACAAATTTGAATGTTTGTATCATCCTTACTCGGGATCAATTTTCTTTTTAGATTGTAATCAAGGATAACGAAAATGCTCTGAAATCGTTTGTGGATTGGGCTTTTCAAATTTCGTAAGTTTAATCTCGCGATCTTAAAGTATTAGTAGAATCTAAGACAACATGAGGGGGGTATATTTGAAGGGTTTAAAATAAAATGAGATTCTATATCTTAATAAGTTTAAGCGTTCAGAAAATTACAATTTAATTTTGTTTACTGATGTTAGTAAAAAAAAAACACCTACCGGCTTATTATGCCTACCGGTTTTGAGACGTACCCGTCTCTTCGTCAGGACTCTCACTTCTCTAACATGCAAATACTAAAGTTCCCTTTACCTTCACAATAGTATTTTTAAATATTTTTAATAAAAGTGTATATTTAGGCATGTGATTGTATATTTTATTGTTTTATAAAATAGTGATTTGCTTTTAAGGTTGTCCCTATCTTCCAGCTCTTTAACATTTCGAATATTAACAGATAGAAGAATGAAAAAAATAGAGATATTCAAACAATGGCAGAATGGTCAATGTTACACAGTGTGTAAAGTGGCCCCTTAAACCAGATAATGATAGGTCATAAGCCCGGACTTCTTTATTCCTTTCTATAAAATGTTTTTTATCTCTGTTAAAATAAATTAAAATTATTAATTGTTTAGCTTGCTTGTTAAGTTGAATAAATAAAAAGTACTAATTATAATAGAGAGAAATTATAAAATTTTAATGAACATTTTTTTACTAGAAAAATTTAGCGAAGAAGTGAGAAAATATTTTTTTACAGAACACCTTAAAAACTATTAATTTCGTAATAAAAATAATGCAGAAATGTTGTAAACAATACTACTTCCCAAAAAAAGGAAATCTATAATTTGTACCTTTTTTTTAAACATAAAATTATCAACTTTATTGTGAAGGAAAATTTTGAGTAAAAACAAAAAAAGGAAATAACAGCTTCATGTTCTAAACCAGACGTTAAAAATAGCTTGCACTTCTTATTATATGGATATTCAAATTATAAAAAAAAAAGCTGGTGTTTGTATCAAATAAAACTTGTCGGCAATTCTGTCAAATAAAGCGTCCTTTGCGGGGTCCTTTAACACATTTTTGCAATATTGTTTTCATCTTAGCCACATATTGATCATAATTTGCAACAATACGGTAAGCTAAAAATACGTGTTATATTGTTCATAGACAAATTGCGTGGTTTCTGGTTAACACATCGAGGTATTACGGAGAATTTATTAGTTTAAACTCATCAAACTATTTTTTCAAATTAAAGATATCCTTTATTTTTTAAGAATATCTCTTTTCATTTTTGCATAATACGATCCATTTATACTATTTGTGTCAGTCGTGATTTGAAAGCCCTAAGAGAATTTATAAATAAATGGAAAGGACAAAAGACCAGCCGAATAAAAAATACAAAAAAACTATTGTTAAAAATAATATTTTTAATAAAAAATACATTTATTTCTATTTCAAAAGCAGTTCTTCACTCAGGTGCAACAATTTTCGGACTTGTATTTGAATTTTGAATTTTGATACAATTAGCCTTTTTTTAAATTTTTCGTTTTTTTAAAACATGTTTTTATTTATTTTGATGTAAAAAACTTAATGTAGCTGTCTTAATTATATTTCGTATGTTATTGCATGTTTGTTTATTCAAATTACGTTGTATGTTAAATATCTGGTGGACACGGGAGATTTGCAAGCAGCTCGTCATATAATTTAAGAGGCGACGAAATGAATCCTTTCATGTTTATATTAATTTGATACATGAATGATTTAAAATTATACGGCAAGTTATTTGAGTATAACACCGTTGGACCTCGGTAACATGTCTCATGTTTTATTCAAAGTAACCTATTTCAGATGTTTGTGACTGTTCTCTCCTAGGGTCACTTTTCATCTTGTTTTTATTTTAACTTTTAAATCCGTTTCATCCCCGTTCTTTTGAAACGAAATTAGATCATCTTTTAATTTCCTTAATTACTTTAACTTTCAGTTTCAATTAAACTTTTTTTGATCACCAATATTTTGTTTCACTATTCTTTTCCTTTTGCGTGTTTTCAACTTTATATAATCGTCAGCGAAAAAATGACATAATAAATATATATTTAAAAAAATCCACTATGATATACATATTTGTTTGTCGAGTAATAGAATTTGCCAGATTACGAATTGTTTGTTGTCAACTTACTAATGGATAAATATAAAGACTGTGTATGTATGAATGTGATTCCAAGAGTGTCGGCGAGTGTCAAAAGAATGTGGTCCAAAAGACCAACTCACAAAGGCCGAGGAAATTTACAAAAGTTGATCCGAAGGACTAATCTAGGATCATGCGTCGTCTGAAAGGATGGAACCAATGTTTCGCTAAAAACAATACTTTGTCTTTTAGTAACTACACGAATTAAAAAAAAAAATGGTTTGTAAAGATTTTTTGAATTTTATTTTATATAAGATCTGAGATAGGTTCGATGTTCATTCAATCACAGAACTTTGGTTCCACGGAGTTAAGATTTGTGTCTCAATAAATGTTATACGAATATTCGTATTATATTTTTATTCACAATATATATTGTGAATAAAATAAACAAATCAACAAAACAAGTGAACTAGAGACGGAAATAAAAATTGCTGCTTTCTTCAGGAACAGGTGAATGCATAAGTCCGCTGATTTCTTTGAGGTGGGCGCTTAGTACTGAATTCTATCTTCGCGCACGCGCAAATTTAGATCATTGGAAGCAGTACTGAAGCAGTTTGAACAAACCAATCTATGTTTATTTTCCATACATTGTGACTTTTTTATAGCAAATTTACTGGTATAATCGGTCGAAACGATGGTATTTTGATATTTGAATTTGAAAGAAATCTTTTTTATGCTGTTATTATGAAATAAATTCAATTATAATTTTATTTTAATGTAATGTGTTGGTAGTAGATACATATTTTACCTATGCACCTAGTACTAATTGACTGCTTCCCACATCGAAGGCCTTTCACACAAGCTTATATAATAGAGAATTATCACATACTACAAATACCGATAAAAATATATGAAATGGATTCAGAACAATTAATTGTATTTTCAAAATCGGTATAAATATTGTGGTTTATAAACGTAAATGTAAAAAGAAGTTGGATAAAAATTCGTTGCTAGGAAAGCGCGACGTGTTTGGCCTTGTTTGTTGTAACGTCAAGATTCGTGATAATGTTCTAAACAAATTTCAATGGCCAGGGACAAATAAACACGAATTCTGACGTATTAGGGGCGTGGCCAATGGAATGATCGTTTTTTGCGGGAATTCAAAATTACAAATTTAAAAATATTTTTTATGCTACTAATACTTAGCAAAAATATTTTTTATTACTGGACAGCATTTCATAGACCTTTATTACTTCTTTAAAAATGTAAAAAAATGTGATATTTCCCTATTGGAAACATATAAAGGTCGCTATTTTTTTTTGGTTTTTGGTTGCTGGTAATGTAAACTTGTTATTATTTCAGGATGGGGTGCCGATGGATGGAATGAACGGTGGGCTTGGAAGATCTGTCGGAGGCAGTAATCATCTCCTGCAATCTTCTCCTGAAGACAATGCTCTTGCAGCCGCTCTCCAAATGCAACTGATCCAACAGTATGCCAACTACAATAAGTAATAACAATTTCAAACTCCTATTCCATTTTTAAAATAATCTTACATCAGCAGCTCGATTACAGATGTTCGACTACGTGGTTAAAGAGTCCTTAAACAACTTGACCGATCACAATGGAAGGTGATTAATATACAGCGTGATAAATTACGCACAAACAATGAAAACTATATTTAATTTTATTTGGGAAGCCAACAGTTCTGCATACATATTTAAAGTAAACAAACAGATATAGTGTATAAACTCAGAACCAATAACAGATTTCCACAAAATTAGAAGTATATTACATATTACAAGGAAATACATGACATATTTTATAAATGCAAATAAGTTTCAACATGTAAAAATGTTATTATTATGTAAAAAAAAAAAAAAACAGTAAGTTATTGTAAATTGGGTGGGATTAGGACAAGAATGCATGCAGAGAGGATAAAAATATAATATAAATATTAATTTAACAAATTACAACAAAGATGGAGAACACTCCAAAGAAGGATAAATTAAAGTTTAGGCATTTACTGGGCTTATGACCTCTCATTGGCCACTTTACACACCGTGTAACATTCACCATTTTATGTATGTAATCACCACGCAACAGGTGAAAGTGTGGCAGTATTAAACATATAATAAACAATTACGGTGAAAATTTTTCGAGGCGTCGGTAATTACCGACAAGTGCGGCGATTGTGATTGAGCAACTGAATAAATATTGATCGGTGAAAATAACATAATATTTTAGGATAATTACCACAACTAGGATCTTTGTATTAGGGAAAATACATGTCAAAGAAATCCTTTCTTAGGTCAGCATTTGAGTAAGGCAGAAAAGAACTTGACGAAATCCGGCGCTCCCCAAATACTAGACTCGGAGATCGTGTTTTTGCCATTGCCGGACGCTCTGCCTGGAACCGATTGCCTTCAAACTTGCGAATTATCGACAGTCCCAGTCAGTTCAGATCCCAACTAAAATCTCACTTCTTTATGCCCCCAATTTTAAATCAGTAGAAAATCTAATATGCCTCTTTAGCTTAGTAAGAATGTAAGTTTAAATATACAATTGCAAAGCGCCCTTAAGGTATTTTTTACAAAAATAGCGCTATTTAAATCCGCCAAATTTTATTATTACAAGGTTACTTCAAAAACAGGCTTTTCGAGTTAACAACTAAAAACACATCTTTGTATTTTTCTTGATGAATGCTACAAAAAGACAAGTCGTGTATTCAAGCATCATACTATGTTTGCTATGCCTCACGACTTGTCTATTCATGGAGGACACAAAGATGTGTTTTTAGTCGTTAACTCAAAAATTATGATTTTGAAGTAACCTTATTGCAGTAAGGTACCCCACGATATTATGTTAATGTATAACATGTGTTATAAGAAAACATTATCATTTTAAATTACAGCTTACACATTATGTTTCGTGACCGGAGTGGAGTTATCTTGTTCTAATCCGTGGAAGTGTTTTTGCCATATTAAAAAAAAAGAAATCAACGAAAGTAATGGACAATCACATTACATTGAAAAGCGATCTTCTTCTTCACTGGGGGCATGTCCGCTATTGGATGTCTGTGATCTTGGAGGCCAACAATAACTTATTTACTGCGGCCTGAAAAAGTTACACTGAAGACTTGGCATGACGTGAGTTCTTCAGCCAGAAAGTTCTGCTCCCCCCGGCTCCCTTCATGTCGCAGTTTTGCCTTTTACAATGAGATGTAGGATCTCAGATTATTTCTTTGGGTGTCTTACGATATGTTCGGAATATTCCAACTATCGCTACTCATCGTGTCTTCATTTCTGACACTATCTACCCATAGAATTTTGAGGAATTTTCCATACACCCACAAATATGGAAGCCTCTGTTTATTTTTTTAATGTTTTTTTTTTCTGAGGGTCCATGACTTAATTCTGAACAGCGGCACAGAAAACACGTACCACCACACCAAGCACATTCTAACCCAGAGTGATAGGAGTTCTAAATTTTACGCTAAACTAAAAAAAATATCTTGCCATGTTTCATATTTCCTAACGTCATTATCATTCCATGTCCGCTCTTTAGTTGAAGCATATGGTGTCCACAAAGAGTGCTTTCCTGGAGGAGTCCAGGCATCTCTGTCGTCTCCTTTCAAGTCAGGTTCACGTTCCGTAGATCTGAGATAAACTGCCGATCAACTGTCAACAGTGGACTCCAAGACGTTGCGAACCCGATGCCTCGTAAAGTAGGCAAACCTGGTTAAAGCAGGTGGCATCCGCAGTCCATGGACAAACTAACTGACCAACAGTATCGCTTCCGTTAATTGATATTTGTCATCGGAGTTTTCTGTTTAAAAAAATTAAGACGGAAACGTACTGCGATTTGCAAATTACGACGGATGATGACAGTCAAACAGCTTACTTTGACTGAGATGTTCAGCAAGCAATGACTTTCATTTACAGTACGGTACGTACATACTGTTCTAATGTACAGCACTTGTAACTACGCTTAACACATACAAGTGTTACCTTTTCATTTAATTAATTAAAACCTCATTTTTGATTTTCAATCAATCATTTTCATTTTCAGCATACAAACAGTAATCAGTTGAAACTAACCCTTTTTTCGGAAATAACCCAGTTATCTGAATTTCTGATTATCCGGATGCGGTCCGGTCTCAATTGATTCGGATACTTGAAGTTCTTTTGTACGTTATTCTTATGAGACATCCATTATCAAAACTCAGTATTTTGCTGTTTTGGGCCCAAGTGAGGTGCCACGATTCGCATACGTAGAGGAGAATAGGTGTTAGAAAAGAGTTTCATAGACAGCATTTGTTTTTTACTGAGTAGACATCTAATCTCCAGCTACCTTTATAATGTGACGCCTGCTATTCCTAACCGTAATCCTAGTTCTATTTAAAAGCTACCATTTTCCGTAAAATACCTATATCCTAACTACTACACTTTAAATGAATAAAACTGAAGTTATTTATTGTGTATGCAGACAATTGGTAGAATTCCATATTAAATTTGTTAATGTATCAAAAATAAAACACTTAAAGTTTTTTTGAAAATGTCCCAACAAGACGAAACGCGTCACAATATACCCACTTATATATTTAAAAAAATAAAGTTCAATTTAAATTTAATAAACGTGTTATATTTTGAATACATTACCAAATTTAAAACATAAGTTTCTTGCTATGTGCGTGTTAAAGCGTTTTAGAAGTTACTAACAGCTGTTGGATATTACATATATACATTTTTTAATGTTCATTAATTATTTTGGTGGAAATAAAATTATTGTTAACTATGCAATTTCATATTAAAGATACCAGTAGTGTCACGTGTTCGATAAACCCGGTCACCAATTATCCTAAATTTATCGACTTGAGTATCACTAATGTTTATTTATATAATAAAGTAAGCTAATGAATTCATTTTAATTAATTTCAGCATGCGATCACTTCCTTGGGAACAATTCCTTCGCGCACCCCAAGAGAAACGTCAGATCCGGTATCGCCAGTGTTACTTCAACCCCATCTCTTGTTTCAGGAAGTAAATTAAATTGATCACACAGCCAAGACGCAAACCAGTATTCAATATTATCAAATATTATATCAAATAAATGTTGCTATTAGTTAAAAAATTTCGCCAACAATGCGAATCTAATTAATTAACTTAAATTATAGAGTAAGATTTCTTCAGATTTGGAATTTTTATTATTTGAGGTGTTTTGTCAAAGATTTTAATTTAAATCTAACTTATTCAAAATTAAATTCAGGCATATTTTTGATTATCTGTATTTCCAAATATAATATTTTGTGTAATGTTTTAGAGAAAGTTTCTGAATATGTAATTATGTTTTTCCAAGAGTATTGTTTGCGTGTAATTCAATTCTATCATATAAAAACCACATAAATTCATTAATGTATTTTGAATTTTTCAAATGTATTAATAAAATAAATTACGTATTTTGTGTATAGTGAATATTTAATAGTAAGGGCGGCATATTCGAAGAATAATTAAATGAAATTGAGCAGAAATATTAATGAGTGTTTTCATTTTTCCTTTTATTTAAATCCCGAGCTGCCAAAGGCGTGATAAAGTGTACATTAGACAAGCAGGGTACGCAGCGAAGAAAATAATTTACGAATATAAAAAAGCATGTTGTAGTTTACCCTAATGAGAAAATTTTATAGACACAAGACATCTTTTCGCCTTTGAACCAAATATTTTACATTACCTTGGAAATTACGGTTCACGAATATTAAAAAAAGCAATTCAAATACACATCATCATTTCCTTTCCGCACTTAATGGTGAATAGGGCACTGCATTGGTACACCAATCGTAGTGAGTCTGGATTATTTTTGTTACTTGAAGGTAAGATGATCAGTCTTGCGCCTCAGGGACAAGACTAGGGACTCGGGAATATTTCAATGTAAAAACACGGTTTTAAGTAAATATTTCATGTCAACTCAACTACGGATCGATAGAGAATCGAACCCAAGACCTCTTGCATGGTAGGCAAACACGCTGACCACTACATTACGGGGCCGACTACGATGACGACATCCAAATAACATAAACAAAGACAACAGGCTGAAATCAAACTCAACATGGTTCCCGGCACTACATACTACAAAAATGACACGGAATGTGCCTGCTGCCGACTGAGACACGGTACAAATTGCTACTCAATAAACACATCTTTTTTTTTGCAAAACACAGATTTAAAGTAGCCGCAACGCCGGAACGAATTGATCTCACCCGGGATCACCCAAAGAAAATACATATTTTTATTGAGTCGTGTTACATAGTGGAACGAGTGATTGTTCAGAATCACGTATATTACATATATGCAAACGTATAATTTTGGACGAGTGTTTTTCAACTCAATGGCCACTGTCAAGTAAAACATGTGGAACATAAATTGAGTGTAGATAAGTACGTAGTGGTTGGTGTGATGTGTGATGGCTTCTCATGCTTGAGGTTTCGGGATTGATTTCTTTCAGTGCGAACGTGAAATATTGGTTTTAATGGTGGTTCGACGTTGCGATATTTCGTCCCCGACTGGTATCCGAAGCGTAAGACTGTAAGACCTTGCCTCCCATGTAACAAAAATGATCCAGATACGCTGCAATTGGACTAGGCACCAATATAGCGCCCTATGCACCTATGCGTACGGGGATGCATAAATGATGGTGATGATTTATTTAACTGTTATAGAAATCGTAGTCTTTTAATAAAGTAATAATATATAATAATATTATCATATTACAACAGAGATGAAGAACATTGAAGATAAGGTAATATGGAAGGCTAGGCATCTACAGAGCTTATGACCTGTCAATGGCTGGTTTAAGTGGCCACTTTACCCACTGTGTAACATTCACCATTCTGCCTATATTTGAACATCTATATATCTTCAATTCTTTTATATGTTGATATTTGTGAAGTTAATGACCTGAAACCTTTATTTATGCGGGTGAGATTCGTGTAATTTAATTATTTCACCTACATACTAGGCAACCCCTGAAAATCTCTTTTTTTCAATTTCTATACTTTTTCATGGACCAGGTGGATTCATCAACAATATTTTGAGTTTGTCCAAATCAATATAAACAGCTTCTCAGGGAGTTCAATCCAGTCCTTGTTAACAAAAATTTGGAAAAACTCAAAATATTGTTGATGTAATAATATATAATATATATGGCAATGTTTTGCATGCAAAAATAGATGCACAAATGTCAAGATCCGTGAAGTGTGTATAAAGCTGAGACATGCATTATCGACAGAATCAAGAAAGAACAACGAAAGAATGGCTAAAAGGATCTACGATGCGAATGTTGATGGCTGCGGAAAACGAGGAAGGCCGAGAAAGACATGGCACGATCAAGTCCATCAAACACTTGAAAATGGACATGTCAAAAGTAGGAAAAATCGGCGTGCGTGCATGAGAAGATGTATGAATGTAGAGGAAGCGAGGTATGTATGCAAAGAAAGAGTGATATGGCGTTGGTTTGTTTGAATATATATTAAAGGGAGAAGACGTTGTATAAATAGTGCCATCTTTATTCTGCTCTCCTCTTAGGAGAGGAATATATTTACATGGAAACAACCTACTGTTTCTATGTAAATTTATGTTTTTAGCAGGAACAGGCAGATGATAAATTAAAAATGCCTTTAACAGACCTGATAAAACTAAAGTATTTACAGCGCAATGTGTCGATTTCACTAAACCTGTCAATAAAGGTAGTCCGTACTCTTCTAAGGGTGCCGTTTTTCATGCAATTGCTAATTCCTGATTAATTAGTCTGTGAGCGCTAAAGTCCAAGGGTACAGAATGCCGAGTTCTATGGACAGGGACTCGACATGAAATGTTTTCAACAATTTGTGGGCTATCAATGAGGATGTTCAATGTCTTTTTAATTTGTTTTATTTGTTATTAGACTATTAAACTAAAGCTAAAGAAAATATATTTTTTTTACATATCGTATTATCAGCGATATGATTTTTTAAAGTTTTGTATTTCTCAAATAACTCCGCATGTGACGTCAGAGGTTGTTCACTGTAAGTTCTTCCTATTGGTCCATTTACGGTAAGTTAACCGGAAATTCTTCACAGCTGTCACATCATTGGTTGGTTCATATGAACCAGTGACGTCAATAAAAGTAGTACGTTTTTTAATAAAATTAATTTAAAAAAGTAATTTTAATAAATAGTTTTTATTATTTTTTTCATACATTTTCAAGAAACTTTGCAGTACCATTTAATGCTCTAATTTTAACCGCCCGCAAGAAAACATTATTTGTATCCAATTTCCCATAGGGCTGAAGTTCCTCATTAGCTAATCAATAATTTAACATGTTACACCGAGTTGCAAGATTTTGAATCTAATGAAAAGTATCAGACTCAGTTCTACTTGAAAACGTAACATTATTTTTGAAATCTAATAGTTGAAGACAGTTGAAGAGTTTGTGAAGATTGCCTAATGATTCAATATAATCAATATAATCGTTGAACTAACTAAGTTAATTGAAAATAAACAATTCTCGAATATTTATTCATTATTTTTTTTCATTATGAAAAAAAAATATGTATATTGAAAATAATGTGAGCTCACTGGGTTACCAGTGCCGAGGGCACTTAACAATATACTTTTAAAAAAATATTTTTACATGTGAGAATAAACAAAGAAGAGATAATTACCAAAAAGTTCAGATAGTTTTAAACACTAAGTATATAAGTTTATATTAAATTTGTGTACATCTATATTATTTATATTATAAAACGCACAATAAAAGAACGAAAACATAACGTAAACCATACATATATTACATTTTACATTCTACTACTACCCAGCTCCACTATCCATTTTTATTGCCTTTTTGAACATTTTCTCATTTCTAATTATTTTACTAGACAGTGGAAGTAGGTTATGTATAAATAAATATTATAAATAAAAAATAAATATTTTTAATTTGTGTGTATTTTTGTAATTATGTTTACGAGGAAAACATTTTTTTAAACTTTTGATTATAAACTAAACAATAATATACTAATGAGAAAGCACGAAATCAAAGATCTTGGGATTATTTTATACTGAACTATTTTTTGAATAGCATATTAGCAAAATTATTTCCAAAGAATTAAGCATGTTGGGTTTCATAATTCAAACGCGTTGACACTTTTAAAATTCAAATGCTCTAATATCATTATATTATACATTTATTAGAAGTCACTTGTAATGTCTCAGATATGGAATCCCCAATATGCCATATATAAAATAAAAATAGAGAACATTTACAACACATTTATAAAGTGCCTGAAATACAAAACCGGTATGTCATATGTATCGACTCTTGCTGCTTCCACCCACCATGGAATCACTTCTTAAATCACAATACTGCAGAGTGTGTGCGGACCAACTACTGCTATGGAAAATTTTGTCTTGATTAGTTGACTGTGCAAAATTACTCAATTCAACAAACATACAGTGTTCCAGCCAGGATGTGTAAAACATCATAGATATATTAAAAATGCTTTTTTTCTCTATAGGTCTTGTTGAGTGTACAATACCAATAATTTTTTTTTATTAATATGTGTTGCTTTCTTAGTTTTTTTTTATTTTTACAGGTTCAAAATATTTCAATGATCATATAACTGGTAATATAATTTTTATACTGTGTATCTTTTTTTGACGCCTTAATTTGTAAATAACTGTTCAGAAATAATTTGTTTTAACTACGATATTTAACCTATCATTCCACTTACATGTATGGATTTTATTGTATGTGCAACTAATATATAATAGGCATTAAGTGCCGTTTATTGAAATAAAATAAAATAAAATAAAAATATAGAATTCAAAGTAAATCTAAAGAAATTTTTTGAACCCACGGGTTTTTAAATATAATTCAGTTTTTACACGTAAAGATAAAAATAACTTTATTTAATTTACTTTCATATAACTTTGAATTATCTATCCTTACCTCTGTTTTGTATTTTGTACATTGAACTCCTTAATAAAGATACCAGTCTCGAAGATGTCGTGAAAGCGATGAGGCCGGTCACTGGATATTCTAAATTTGTGGAAAAAGTATCACTCGTCTTTTATTTACATTACAATGAACTTCCATCAAGAATTTTCACTTACAAACTTAAATGTTTCAAATGTGTACTTTTTGATTTGCGATGTTGTTTATTTTATTCAAAACTAACTGTTGAAGATGAATGTGCAATAATGGATACCTTAGTACAAATGGAAATCATAAATAAAAATCAAAGTTTATCAATCACAATATTTTTATTAAAAGATATAGAAATACCTCACGCAATCCAATAACATTATTTCCAACGTATGTTTTATACGTAACCAACATACATTGTTATTTATTTATTTATAAATATTAGAAACGAAACAAACAGTCAGGAAATCAAGACGTCTATACATACACTTTCGTATCGCTCTATCAACATGATATTATTAATAATCGATTTATTAGTTACATGAACACTTTAAAACGCTGCCATATTCTTATTTACATTAATATAATTAATCCAGTAGTCAAGATACTCATAATACTTTAAGTAAGAAGGAAAAGTAGTTTACAAAACGTTAAGTACATTTAATCATTAATATGCACAAAAATACAGTCTTACAATAATAATTTGAAAAATAGTTTTATTGCATGTAGTGAGACATCTGTTGGCTAATAAAATAATTAAATGCGTAGCAAGGATTCAAACCGTTCAGTTTATCAGCGTTTCAAACCACATAGTTTACGTTAGGTAGTTCGTTAAAAGCTCAACAGAGGAACTTATTAAAATATATTTTTAGTATTTTCTCGACAGATCGCTAGGTGTTTAAAAAAATCACAAAATCAAAAAATAATAATTAAAACTAGGAAAGTAAAATTCAAGTTCATATTAATATTTATAAAATCACTAACCTAAACGTTTGAGCATGACTTTGTAAAGCTTAAACACATTTATATTATTTTAAGCAGAAAATTAAATCTAAAAATAATACAATGAAAACTCGCTTCTGAATAGGTATTCCTTAATAATTGAAAAATATAATAGTTTAAATATTTACAATGAAAACATCAGGTCGCAAATAGTAATTATTGAAAATCGTTTTTAAACATATAATTAATACAACACTCGAGTTTTATACATTGATTAATCTTTTAAATGTTTTGAATAATAAAAATATTTCAACGGATATGATTAAATATTGGGGCTTAAAATCAGTCAAATTCAATCAAAATTGAAGTTTGCCAATGATGCTTTTTTTCCATTAAATTCCAAAATTCGTTTGTGAAAATATAAACATTGCACCAATAAATATCACATTAATTTTTTTTTCAATCTGATACAATAAAAAAATAACTAAAAAAATAAAGACAAAGTAAATGTTTTTTGCTAAATCACAAATAAAACATATTTTTAAAAATTGTTGTGATCACAACAAAAATAATTTTCGATTCAGAAAGATTTTTTAAAAGTAATAAATACGTACACATAATGTTTTTTTTCTTTCTTTTAATTTGATATAAAATTTAACTTAATATTTTGATACACACATTTGACCGATTTTGATGACACCACGTGTTCGATTTTAAATGACCTAATAATAATGACGAAAATAAAATTATTTAAGTACCTACAGAAAAAATCAACGCACGTTACAGGTAAACTATTTTGTAACACAAACAAACAAAAATTAGGAACAGTTTACTTTTTAAGTTGAACAGCTTTTTTCACTGTAATACATTTTTTATATAAAGAATATTTTAGTTAGGAAGACTTTCATCTTAAAAATAAAGGTTTACTTAATTTTAAATCTTATTCTAACCTTAAAATATTTTTGGTACCTTTCAGTCAAAGTTTTGCACTGAAAGATAAAGCTTTGAAAAACTGTTCAAATGTGTTTTAAAAATAGATTTCAATTTTTAAAACATTCAAAAATATAACAGTAAAAAATAATACAGAAAAAAACTAGGTTTAGCAATTTAGAATATTAATTTATTTCTAATATGACGAGCAAAACCAAATTATTAAACATTCATGAATACAAGTACTCTGATAATTCACCCTGAATTTTTCCTGTTACATTTTGAAGCATCAATTATTAAAAGGCGTGAATATTATTATCTACAGATAGAAAAATTTGAGCAGTTTCAGTATATGTACTTTAACTAAATTTGAAACGAAAACTTGAGAATTAAGTTGTTTTTCCCCAAAGAAAAGTAATAATATACATAAAAAAGCAGAACTTTCTACAGCTACATAGATTGATTCTATTTAAGTATTAAACGAGTAGTTAATATTTTCAAAAAACAGTTTGACAGTTCTGTAAGATACGTATTTAGAAATAATAAAAAAATATGCACATTTTTTTGCATAAGTTACTAATCATCTGGTGAAAACTATAATTTCACAGTCATAAATTATAATTATATTTGATGAATATAAAAAAGTTGTATCCTAAATAAAACTTCGACAAAAACAAAATAATACTGTTATTATAATATAAATAATTTGGCAGGATATCAATAAAATATAAACGTCTCTCTAACCTTATGATATTTAATTTGGAAGTTATTAAAAATTATAAAATGTTTCTTGCGTACAAATTTTATAGTATCTGGGTTTATTTTCACCATTCAAAAAAAAATTTACTAACAATGTGCGGTTTTAATAAAACACTCGCCACTGAATAACACGCTAATGTGTGTATAGAGCTGTTTTTATAAAGATATTACAGGGAATGTTTTATTACCTGTGCAGAAATGTGAATATCACAATAAATATTGAAAAATCTGTTGAGAAAACAAAAAGTTTTAGAAAAACTCAAACCACTTTTACAAAAGAAGTTTTCTGATTTCTGTCAAATAACAAATTACAAGTAAAATAAATTTCAAAAAAGGTTCATTTTTAACAGTTTTGTTGACCGATTGAATTCAATTATTGTTTTACCGTTCATTACAGTAACGTTAGCAAAATTGTTAAGACTGGACGATGTTACCACCGCAGATGGTTGAGAATCAATGTTACTGTAATAATTATTAATGCTATTTGATATCTAAAAAATTACCAGGCGCGAATAAAAGGCAGTGAGGTGCGTTTAACATTTAACTATTTGAAAGAGATTACCTATTACGTATTCTTAAAGGTAAACAGGTATCGATGTCTTTTTAATCGATTTGTATATTATATTTTTAATATTTATTAGTAATTTCAAACCTAATTATATCAGTAATTCCGTATTAATCGGTCCCCGAAAAGGAGTATCTGTGACACCTTAATAAAATACATATCAAATTTATGATCGCAATTAGAAGACAAACTATAAAAAAATACAATCCAGTGGCATTTAGGTAAAGAGGTACAAGTCAATATTAGACGATTGTGAAGAAAAACCATTTATATTTTCTTACTGATTTAACTCGTTAACATACAATTTTTGATACAAGTCATATTGTGTTACATCAATCGTTAGGTAC